>NW_015536497.1:743632-744278 GCF_001515605.1 Sinocyclocheilus anshuiensis | reverse complement strand
TATATATAATAACATATAAATATATAGTTTATCAAACTAAATAATTTTTGTTAAGTTTGGAAAATACATCCATCCATAAATAAATAAAAAGCTCTAGCATCCTCTATGGAGGCAAAATTACTCAAAATGACATAATTTAATATATATTTCAATAAATAATTAAATATAGAATTAAACAGTTAATGAAAACATAAAAATAACTAAATTAATTCATTAATTATTATGTCACCAAACAAATAATAAATGTAATTAATATCCATTGTATGGCATTTTAGCATTAGTTTTATCTTTGAATTGAATGCATTCTTGACTTTTCCAAAAAACAAACAAACAAACAAACAAACAAATAAATACTGCCGTTCAGAGAAAGAATTGTGAGGAAAAGTAAGCATCAATTGCGAAATGATGCTAAAATTTTATTTTTTTGGAGATTTAATACTTCATTTAATGAATTCTAGGTTTTATTAACAATTTAATTATGTATTTACCGATTTATTTAAATATCTAAATATGTATTTAATTATTTAATTTTGGCCCTACATAAGACAAGCAGTTTGGAAGGTAGGTAGATAAGATAGATAGATAGATAGATAGATAGATAGATAGATAGATAGGCAGATAGACAGACAGACAGACAGACAGACAA
>NW_015536497.1:735691-743440 GCF_001515605.1 Sinocyclocheilus anshuiensis | reverse complement strand
GATAGATAGATAGATAGATAGACAGACAGATAGATAGATAGATAGATAGATAGATAGGCAGACAGACAGATAGATAGATAGATAGATAGATAGATAGATAGATAGATAGGCAGATAGACAGACAGACAGACAGACAGACAATGTGATATTTGGTCTCTTACATCATAGGTGACCTCTTCTACCTGGTCCGTCTCCATAAGGAACATTTTGCTGACCTGTTCACAAGGGCCTTGCAAAACTCTGAGCGCCAAAGGATAGTCATTAGGCTTCAGCTGATGTCTCTCTGAGAGCAGGGACAGAAATATGAACTCAGGGGCAAAGAAACTGCAATATGATGCATTTCATCTCAGTTCGGACGTACCTCCACTCGTGTGGATGATACAGAGGCTGAATTCATCCGGACTGTTCTCAATCTTGAACTTGTAAAGCAGCACTCGCATGACCTGTGCTGTCGTCATACAGCTGTTGATGCGGACATTGGTCACAGAGCCGAATGCTGGGGTAAAAACTGCCGTCTGTTTGACAGAAACAAGTGTGAGCAAAAGCATGAGGGTTTAATAACGTGCATACAGTTCACGAAACACGACGCCCACCTTGTGGTTATAAAAGTGGCCGTTGAAGGAGCATCGGTTTCTCTTGACTCTCCTGATTCCAAGTCGTCGTCCGTTAATTCTCCTTCCACAGACATCACTCTTGGTCCTGGGGAGCCGATCGGAGTGTGTCGACTCCTGCTGTTCCTCACCTGCCAGATGAGATGTAACAAATCCAACGAGACAGACACAGTCGTTCAGATATGATGCGTAGACAGTGAATACTGTGAAGTTTAAAAAAATAAATAAAATAAATAAAAAATCAAGAATGTATTCACCTGCCTCTTCCTTCTCTTCGCTGAAGTCTTTTGATTGGTCGTCTGCTGTAGTGGCCTCACTGGAAATAGACAGCTCATTTGTTTCATTAATTATTGATTATCTGTAAAGTTGCCTAAATTTTCCTTATAATAAGCAGCACAACTGTTTTCAATATTGATAATATTTCTTTATCAGCAAATCTCAGTAATAAATTACATTTTAAAATATATTTTAAAACTTAATTTATTGTAATAATATTTCACAATATTAATTTCACTGTTTTTGATCGTGCAGCCTTTGTGAGCATAAGACTTATTTCAAAAACTTTTAAAATTCTCACTGCCCCTAAACTTTTAAAGTAGTGTAAAAGTTTTATGTAATTTTATAAAATGGATAGTTCCGGTCATTGATTCTGATTGGTTGAGCCGCGTTCGAAGCTGTTGTAAATTACTCTACAAACATACACCTTTGTTTACTTCTGTGTGTTGCTCGGCAACCACTTTGTTGGAACCACAATGGTTTCTGAGGAACTACATTGTTTGGTGAAAGAATACTGTTTTTATTTATATCATTACACTTTATTTGCTCTGTTTTATTCTGTGAAACCTTTCTACGTTTATGGAATAACCGTTTTATAAAAGCAATAAGCCCCGTGAAGCCGTGGTTTACAGTGAATTTATAACAGTTAAGGGGCTTCGAGTCGTGCCTAACAACGCCCCTTAGCTGTTATAAATTCACTGTAAACCACGGCTTCACGGGGCTTATTGCTTTATTAAATTTCTATCACATTAGTTCAACACATAATGGTTAAGTATATAATTGTGGCTCTGCTTTCTAAACTACAAACATAAATGTGCATTTTTATTCTAGTTCCATTGTAAAAGCAAAACAATGAACACGTTTTTGATTGTTTTTACAAACTGAGGCATGAAATTAATTTCTGTGGTAATTCACAGATATTGTCAAGGTAAACTTATATAGGCTATAACCCAAACCATTAACCCAAAAGCACCCTTAAAAAATAATATATATAAAAATGAAATAATTCAAAATATCAAAACAAAAACTGTTAGATAAAAAATACATATCTAATCCTTCTTTGCATTAAAAATGTGTGCAGGACTGTTTTGTATGTATCAGCTTCTGCTTTGTGGGTTAGTGTGTCGTAATATCTGACTTGAGTGTGTTGATGTCCGTTTCGGCACTCAGAGATGTTAGTGAGGGGCGTGGCCTGCCTGCCTCCTTCTCGTCCTCCATCTGCAGTCTGATTGGCCGCCTCACGCCCCAAAAAACATTGAGTAAACCCTCTATGATCAACTCTCCTTCCTCCTGTGAAAATCACATAACACTTATGTCATCAGTTATATGGCATCAATACAACCGGCTGTAATTTACCAACTGACCGACTAACCTCTCTGTGTCTCAACTGGAGGGCTCCTCCTTTGTAATAAAGGTTGTATGTGTTAAGGTTTGAGAGGAGAATGCTCCTGCAACCAAAAAGGAAAAAGGAAAGGAAGTCAGGTTTATGAGAACGGTGAGAGCAAGAAACCTTGCAGTAACACAGCAAAAAGCACTTACTTGCTTACAAATTTATTTTCGCCAATCTGGACCTTGTCTGGATCCTCACTGTCCATGTCGAGTCAGTAGAAAAACACTAGGAAGGCCTGTAAAGAGTGAAGGGATGAACTGAAAAAGGATGTTTGAAAACTTCTCCTCAGAGAAAAAAGTCAAGGAGAATCTCATGACTTTTAGCCTCATAATCGCAAAAGGACTCCAGGCAAGATTCTCACACACAGAAACACACAAGCTGGATAAAAGATGAGCTGAACTGTCCTACACCACACTGTTAAACTATTAACGGCTGTAAACACACTTTTAGGTAAAATATTTTATATTTTACCATGATTTACTGTGACATATTTCATTCTTTTTACTGCTGATGCAAAAGTAATGAACAAGAAATTACTAATACATCACAACCAAGCAATAACGTCACAGAATTTGCACTTACACACTTAAAAATATAGGTTCTTCATTGGCATATGGTTCAATGAAGAACCTTTACAGTGATAATTCACCCCGAAATGAAAAGTCTGTCACCATTAACTCAATCTCATGTTGTTCCAAAACTGTATTTCTTCTGAGAAGATATTCTTAAGAATGTTGGTAACCAAACAGTTATGGTTACCATTGACTTCCATTGGATTTTTTTGTCTACACATTGTTTGGTTAATATTCTTCAAAATATCTTCATGTTCTACATACAGGTTTGGAATGACATGAAGGTGAGTAAATAATGACAGAAATTTATTTTTTGGGTGAACGATCCCTTTACATCCATGGAACGTTTCCATTACATAAAAGGTTCTTTTAAGAACTGTTCACTGAAAGGTTCTTTGAGAAACCAAAAATAGTTCTTCTATGGCATCACTGCAAAAAAAAAAAAAAAAACCTTTTGAAACCTTTGAAAGAGTATAGAGAGCTGAATTCAGTTTTTAAACCAACATTTAATCTACTGTAAGTCAGTTTATCTGAATTGATATTTGGTAATTTAAAGGTCAAGATGACAAAGCAGGTGACTTACTGTACAAGCAGCACGAGGGAGAATCCAGCAAAGTCAGTGAAATCAACTCAGACTCTGGCACACACATCAGAAGATGTGACTGTACCAGTCAGCAAACGTGGAAGTCTTGGAAGTCAGTTGGTCAGCATGAAAACAGCTGTGTCGCGGATGAAAGTGTGCCGTTGACAAGCTAAAGGAGTCTCTGCCCCTCCCTGTAAGACTCTTCCTCATTGCAAAGTTCAGTCAGGAAGTCACAGCTATTTTCACTCGGGTCAGACTTCCTCCCATACGCCACAGATATGTACACACTGCCCCCAACCACAATTCAACATGCACACCAAGATAATTACTAGCACAGATAGCCAACGTTCGAATGGTTTGCTGAGCCAGACAGGACGCACACTTGGTCGAGCACATAAACAGGCCTGAGGATTGTCCATTGGGGCAAATGTTAACACCGTCCCTTGAATGCAAGACTAGTGAACACAATGTTCTTGACTTAAAAGAAACGTGCTTACCAAATAAATGAAATTAACAGCAATATGCATCATGTAAACATCTTTGTATATTAGTCTTTAAAATACAACTATTGTGAGTGTTGGATGAGTCAGAAGGCATAATTTCTACTGAATTTACTTTTTTTTCTGAAATCTTAACCAAGTGTATTTCATTCTCAAAATACAATGGTTTGATTCTGTGGAGGCACGTCTAATATAGTGAATTGAATTGTTTCTCTGTGTTTAAGGAACCAGGTGACCCAGAAAAAGAGGAAGCTTTATAGGTTGTGATGTGAATGGCATCAATTTTACTGTATGTTTTGACTCATAAGCCAGAGTGGAGCTAAATAAAGAGGATAGAGAAAGGGAGAAGGAACAATGAATTGATGCAAAGGCTTCTTTCACTTGTTCCTGCTTAAACTTGCATCTGTTCCTCTGGTAACAAGCCGGTTTGAGCACAGCATTGCCACCTTGTGGAAGCTAATAGAATTACAAATTGATTCATGATGTCTTGGTCACAGTAATACTGTTTAAAATGTTTTTACAGCAATGAAAAATTTGGACATGTAAGCCACATTTAATTTTGTAAAATGAATAATATCAAACTATCTAATGCAAGCCTCTAATGTTTATGCCACTCGTCGTTAAACACATTTAATACATTTAACATAGCACATTTAATTACTTTTTTGTGTTCCTTTTTTGTCATGGGAAATAAATGGAAGAATTTAAGCTATTCCTTCCAAATTAATAAATAATAAGGGTTAATAATATTATTAATAAATAATTAAAAATAAACAAATAGTGTAGATTGGTACTGGATTAATGCTAAGTCATTTATATCTCTTTGTTAAAATGTATATTTAATTAATTAATATTTATTTTACATAACAATATTCTGTGCCACACCATTGAATATAAATAAATGTATGAATTTAAGCCCAAAATTAAATAGCTTCCAAATTAAAACCAAATAAATAAATAAACATAAAAATACAATTTATTGTCTGGATTAGTACTTGACTAATGCAAATCTCTGATAATATTTTTGTCTCTCTTTGTTAAAATGTATATTTAATTACTTAATATTTATTTAACAGAAAATACTGTCACACCGTTGAACTTGTCATGGCAAATAAATGGAAGAATTTAAGCATATTCCTTCCTTCCTTCCTTCCTTCCTTCCTTCCAATCAATCAATCAATCAATCAATCAATCAATCAATCAATCAATCAATCATGAATAAATGAATTGAATGAATGGCTAAGCATTTCCCTCATTTCTACTACAGCCTCACTGTGTATTTTTATGAATTTCACATAATTTACTTATTAAATTATGTGAAATAATAAATAATTTTATGCACATCATGGAGCCATTCACAGATGCCTTTATTTTTGTAAAAAAAAAAAAAAAAAAGGCAAATATGCAAAAGTTCATTTATCTAGGCAGAAATCAACCAGTTTAAGAGCACAGATTTATCTACATATATACAAATGAGCATTTACAACCTGTCTTGAATGCTTAAGGTTAAATTGAGACACATGCAGACGGCCCACATCTTGTTGTTAAAGCATTCAATGCAATCAATCATAATATTCATTCACATGCTACAGATGATATGCAAGGCCTAGGTACAAAACACAAGTGTTTCTAGAGAGTCCCCGTGGAGCGCTTGAGGACTAATGGAACGATGCTGAGAGTCGATGTGGAAAAAGAGCCAGAGGATCATTCTGCACTTCATGCTGTGATCTAGATGACATTCTCAAACAGCTGCATGGAGCTCATAATGTTCTCGTCCTAATAAAACAGCAGAGGCAGTAAAAGTGTCAGTCACAGATTGTTGCTGACAGCTTCATGTTAGAGAGAGTTTAGAAAATGTCTGGCTGTCACACGCTGACAGTGAGAGCCTCCGTATCAACATAAATCAGTCCAGTGTTGACATTTCTCTGACATTAACTCTGATGCTTCTGTCTATGCATGGTGAACAACCGCAGATACTTCTAGACATGACTTCAAAACAAAAGCATTTAAAGGGGTCATTTTTTCTTCTTCTAAGGTTTCACTTAATATATATTGTTAGTCAAGATTTTTTTGTACCAAAACAACGGATTTATTATTTCATGACCATTTCACATTGTCTTTTTGACCAGGCTGTTTATTTTTGTTTATTTTCTACTGGCAAACTAATTAATCACTAATTAATATTCATGAGTTAAGCTGATTTATTATGTGCTCACGCCTACTTTTCAGTTCAAAATTGGCATTGTTGATATGCAAATATAGGTTAATATTTCTTGTAGCTCAATTTTTAATAAATTTCATTAAATAATATCAAACTATTGTTCAAAGATATAATCATATTTAACTATCAATCCAAGTGGCATGCTTATGTATAATAATAATAGTAAAAATAATTATAATTATTATTATTATTATGCATGGTGAGGTACTGCAGATACATAAAAACAAGATTAAAGGGGTCAAATTATAAATATACATTCCTCTGAGGTTCACTTGTGTATAATGTTAGTCCAGATTTTTTGTGACAAAACTATTCAGAATTTAGTATTTCATGCCCATTTTCCATCCTCTTATACAATAAAATTTGGATTGTTGCTGGCCCTGTGTTAACTATTTCAAAAGAATTTCCGAATTTGTTGTTTTTGTAGCTTAGTTTTTGATAAACGTCCTTTCTGGACTAGAGAGGAAGTTTTGAGTTACAGTATTTTCATATTAGCTAAAAATGAACTCTTCCATTTCAAAACATTAAGAAAAGTTTTGTTTCTTATGATATGACTTCTTTAAGTCTGGCCTACCTTCTGACAGGTCTCTATGAACTCATCAATGGTTACAACACCATCTCTATTTCGGTCCATTTTCTGAAACAAACATGTTTTCAGAGTTCAGAGATGATCATGGCTGGCTGACATAATTTCTATGGGACTGTTAAAAGTTTGTTACCTGGAAGAATTTCTCCACGTGTTCAAATGCAGCATCATCTTTTACACAAGGAAAGGTGTACCTGCCCACAATGTCATAGATGGACTTCATGATAGCCAGCATTTCCTGTAGAAAGTGAATGTTAATCGCGGTAACAAATTGTACTAATGTAACAATGTTAACTGCTGTTTTGTACCTCTCTGGTGATGTAGCCATCTTTATTAATGTCATACAGGTTAAAGGCCCACCTCAGTTTCTCTGTCACAGAACCTCGAAGCAGAACAGACAGGCTGATTACAAAGTCCTGCCAAAACACACAATTTACAATTGATTAAAGAACAAAACTAAATGTATTATTGTCAGTTGTGATTATCTGTTGGACTAACACTTATGTTCTGTTGATATTGAACCTAATGACGGAAGTGTAAAAATAACAGTAGTAATTAACCTCTTTTTTGTTCTTCTGATATAAATCTAGTAGACTGATATTATTGTTAATCTTCTGATTTACAGGAATATAAACATTTGAGTTGAATACAGTAATATAAGACGGAGCTGCAGTCTTTCAAATGATAATTTTTTTTAAAATGGCTTGCAATTTTTTAATAATGTTCCTTACCTCAAAACGAATAGAGCCATTTTGGTCCATGTCAAAAGCATTGAAAAGGAAGTGTGCGTATGTGGTTGCATCTAGAAAAAAGAAGTGATTAACTATATTCTTGATATTTGGATTTTATTACGTAAAAATTGGACACACCTACTCATTCTTTATTATGACTTTTATAGTTTTTCTAATAAGAGTCAAGTCATAAAAAGAAAACAAAAACAAAACAAAAATGCTGAGTAATATATATATATATATATTTAAAAAACTAAACTAAAAAAAAAATGCTGAATA
>NW_015536497.1:716800-734550 GCF_001515605.1 Sinocyclocheilus anshuiensis | reverse complement strand
TCATCTAACATCTAAAACTATTTAAACTTAAAAAAGGATTTTTTTAAATAAATAAATAAATGAATGAATGAATGAACGAACGAACAAACGAACGAACGAACGAACGAACGAACGAACGAACGAACGAACGAGAAGTTGAGAACAATGAGAGAATTTTAATTAATGCTATTCCCTTAGATGTATAGTACATAAATTCTCCCGTAGATGCCTGGCACGTCCCACTAACATAATGTACTTGAACCAAGATTATATCCACACTAATCAAGATCCACCAAATTAGAGTTGGAAATGTGATCATCACTTTACCTCCTTGAGGGAAGAACTGGGAATAGATTGATTTAAACGTCTCCTCATCCACCAATCCACTGGGACACTCCTATTAAGAAACATAATTTGACCTTAATAACCCAACCTAACATAAGAAGGAAACATTCACTTGTGACAAACTTGTGCTTTTTAAGGAGTCTTACGTTTTTGAAGCCTCTGTAGAGCGACTGCAGCTCCTTCCTAGTGAACTTGGTCTGAGCCTGGAGCTGCTCCAAACCCTCTGGCTGATGTTGCACCATGGCCAACTCCAGATCACTGTCAGTGCTGTCTGTCAGAGAGAGAGCATGAGGATGAGGATGAGGAAGAGAGGGGAGAGGAGGGCCGTGGAGGAGGTGAGTGACTGATATCAGTTGGGCTGCACTGAGGACAGGACAGTAAAGGAGGAAACAGGTAAAGCATGTTTACAGGTGAAAGAACAGCCACACATTTGGGGTTGAAAAGAGGAAGACAAAAATAGACACTGAATAAACCACAGAAGAGGAGCTGTTGGGGAGACAGACGGGGCGGGACGGGAGACCAGGACGGCTCGATATCAGTGATTCTCAACTGGTTTTGCTTCAGGGCCCAGAATTTTAATTGGACGTCAAGTGGCGACCCAACACCAAGCACCAAAATTGGTTAACATACAAAAATGCCCTTAAAATGAAACATTGAAATCTGTCACTCTTGTAAAAAAGACCTACACTTGCTAAAAGTATGACGTGAATGTAATGTTTTCGGACATTTACATGTTGAGTATTTTAATAAGAATTTATATCAAATGCAATTAACTGAAACTGAATTTGCTGAAATATGTTTGTTTGTATTTTAGCATCGTTTTCCCCCACAACCTGCAACCCACCAGTTGAGAACCGCTGACCTATCTGACATTTACTCACCATCTATGAGGCATACGAGAACATAAACAGGGAAGGGAAGAGATTTAGAGAATATAGAAATAAGAGAGAAATAAAGAGGAAGCAATGCAAAAACAACACATTAGTTGGACAGTACTACAACTGCATGACATTAAATGAATGTATTGCCTCATATTCTGAATAAAGCTGCTGTATTCTTCTTAGATTATGTGCAGTTGTTATCACCTTGTTCTTTTTGAATTTTTCAGTTAATTTAGTTTCCACATGCAGCACATTTTTTAAGCAACCTGACTAGTGTACACTGTGCATATAGTGCAAATAGACACATTATATTTAAATCACAAAAGATTTTCATTTCAAATAAATGCTGTTCTTTTGAACGTTCTATTCATAAAAGAATCCTGAAAATATATCAAAGTTATAAGAAATGTTTTTTGAGCAGCAAATCAGCATATTAGAATGATTTCTGAAGGATCATGTGACACTGAAGACTGGAGTAATGATGCTGAAAATGCAGTTTTGCATCACAGGAATAAATTACATTTTAAAATATATATTTAAATAGAAAACAATTATTTTAAATTGTAATAATATCTCACATTATTACTGCACTTTAGATCAAATTAATGCAGCCTTGGTGAACATACACTGTAAAAATGATTGTGATTTTAACAGTAAAAGACTGTAAACATGCTACAGTAAAAACCTGTTAACTGGTTAACAGTAAGTTTCCATACTATATTCGTGTAATTACTTGATATTATTTGATGTTTTTTTTGTTGTTGAAATAACATGTTTCTTCTTAGTTTTTTCTTATCAGTTGTGTACATTAGGGTTTAATCTTACATCTAATGTTGTTAAATTAATGTTTATTGCATTATTTCAGTATCATGTGTCACCATGATGGTGTTTAGTGTTTGTGCGAATGACACTGTGCACCTTCTATATATAAGTATTGCCCTCCTCAGCTCGTAGAAAAGCTGTTTGTGATGAGCTTTGGTTCATCATGTGACTTTTTCATCATCACCAGTTTTTGGTGGTTATCAGTGCATTACAATGGTTCAAAACAGATATTAGTACATCAATATGTTGGTTTATTAACATTACATCAGTTAATGAAATACAGTATTTTATTGTGAATTTAAGTTAAGTCTGTAAAACCTAAAATGTTGCTACCATATTTTTTACGGTGAAGTTCTGGCAACCACAACTGCTGGGTTTTTTCCGTAAATGTCACCGTTTTTTTTTTTTTTTTTTTTTTACAGTGTAAGACACTTATTTCATAAGCAGTAAAAAATCTTACCGACCTCAAACTCTTGAATGGTCACGTACACACCACACGTTACACCAATGCAAGTCATTTTAAGAGTTTGGTCAGGTAAAAAAAAGCTCCTAATACTCATTTACCCTTTTTACAGTAAACTAGGGCCAACATCAAAACCATACGGTGGTTCTTACCGTCCAGCGACAGCGACTCCATGATGCCAAACTGTTTGAGCACCATTATAAACAGAAGAATTACTACAGCAACTGCAAACAGCTCCATGCCCTGAATAGCCATTGCACTGAGAGCTAACTGCGACTAGCTATGCGATTCCTTCAAGAAAATTTACAAAGGTCAAGAGGTCATGCTAGATTTCAACTGAACGATTTTAGGAAAAGCAACTCATCTTGTTTGATCAATGGTTCTGCTGCAACAAGTTCTTAAAGTCTCCAGGGTCCATTCCCGGAACAGTCCATTCCTGGAATTCCTGATGCATTAAGCTATAAACAGACCACAGATGTAAACCGTACAGTAATGCCGGCACTACGGATCCTTTAAAATAAAGTAAAAATTAAAATAAAGTCACTAAGTTACAAATTCCTTCACTTCCTCATCCATGTATCTCTATAACAACATCAAGCATTCGGAAACGTCCTGTGGCTTTGGTCTCCACAGACTAGGAAAGAGAAAGACATGGTCCTCCTCAGCCTACATACAGTGGTGTGAAAAAGTGTTGGCCCCCTTCCTATAATAAAAACCTTAATTTAAAAACTGCATGTTGTGTTCACTTGTGTTATCTTTTACTAATATTTAAATTTGTTTGATGATCTGAAACATTAAATTGTGACAAACATGCAAAAAAAATAAGAAATCAGAAAGGGGGCCAACACTTTTTCACACCACTGTATTCCTTATAGAGTACTGAAAGAGTCTGATCTCTTCCCTCTCCATCTCTCTAGCAATAAAGCACAATGATGAGCCGGCCATAATGTATGTTTAGATGCAGTTGAACTGCTGCATCATTCATTTATTTGCATGATACTAAACTACAGACTTTATTAATATGCCTGGACATACAAAAGGGGTCTTTAAAATGGGTTTCTTTTGTGATAATGACAGGCTGACAGTACATTATGCCACTTATTACATGGCTACTTGCCAAATAAATAAATGAAATGTGATATAGCAATATTGATCTCAGTTCAACTTATTAAATTATGTGAGAAGAGAGACCACGCAGTAATATGAGATACATGATGCTAGTAGAGATTTAGGAAAATCGGTTGCCTGAAGCAATTTAGTGAGAAACCGAGCGTTTAGTTGCCATTACACAAGAATATCTGACCACAGAATCAAGATTCAGAATTAGGTATTCCAAAGCACCATCTAATAATATCTGTTAATAGTTTAATGAGAGTTATTATGAGGTTGTAATGGTTTGTTTAAAGTGGAGACATCTATAGAGTGAAATATAAAGCAAATAAAAATATTGTAAATATAAAATATACAAAATATATCGAAATGACAGTAAAAATACAGTAAAATATAGTAAAATGTAAATTACTTAAAAATAAATAAAAATGAATTATTTAAAATAAATAATTATAATTAGATAAATAAAATTAAAAATTACATCAATAAATAAATTAGCAAAATTACAAATACGGCAAGTAAATAAATAACATTAAAATATGACAAACAAACAATAAAAAAGTATATTTCAATCATTTGATAAGCCACTTTGTACGTCACATTAATCAGACTATTGGTGTACCGGCTAGACCATCTAAAAATAAACTTGCCTAATAATGTCTATCCTCAGCATCTACTGTACAATAACTATTAAAACATCCATAAAGAATCATGACATTACTACCTCAGTCTGCTTCACTCACAAACATACTCTTAAGTGTTTATGCATTAGCGGAAGGACATTATGACTATTTTATGTACGTAAAAACAATGTGAAAATCTTGACCATGCCTTTCTGCTCTCTTTCCTCGTCAGCTGTCCAGATACATGAAAGCAAAAGCTTCATGCATGTTCAAACCGAGGAGCAGAGTGAACTTTGAATGTTGTAAAGCTGATGCAGATTAAAAAAAGTGACATTCATACCTTGAGATGCTACCTCAGACAGACTAACAAATTTGACTGTGAAACGCACTGCAAGTCAGCGATATATTTTAATGAAATTATATTGAGAAAAAAAACAACAACAAAAAAACGTATGACCTCTAAAGGCAATATTTTGTCTATTCCAAGTTGAATGTTTATTCAATGTTTTACTCATCTTTCACAGTAATGCTTTTGAATAATAATTTTGTGGCGTTTTCCAGCAAATTTCAACAAATGAATCAGCATATCATGTAATGCTGTAACTGGAAGCCCTTGTTATTAATATGAGAATAGTGCATCAGAATTTTAAAGGAAGATATTCTAATCACTGATAACATGAAAAACTGTACCCATCAAAGGCCTGAGTGCAGGAGGGGAAATATGACTGCTGATGAGTTTGCACTAATTAATGCATGAGTTTAAACTGAGCACAGGCATCAGAGAGTCAGGGGAAAATCAATACATGAGGAGAGGACATGGGCCTTGGGGTGTGCCAGAAACTAAATTCAAAACACTCTGAACTTCCGCTTAAATATCTTAAGTAATTAAGTTAAAAAACAAACAAGAATTCTTTGACATTTATGCAAGACAAGTACAAGGACTGACATGAGAAAGTAGGAAAACTTACTGACATCCCAAAATTTTGAAAGGTAGTATTTAACATAACGTGGAACCATGAAGGATTCATTTTATGTAATTTGGAAATTGCTGTGCATGTTTTTCATAAGTGATGCATTATAGACTTTATAGTATGCATGAGGGTGAATATTATCTCAGGGGAGTGTCTCCATATAAGTGATTAAAACTCAGTGCAGCTCTTAATTTAATGGCCTTGTTGCTGAAACAGCATTATAGTCTATGAGTATGATATATCAAACATGAGGCATTATTTATAGACGTCTTGGGTTCTTAGTTTGCCTGTAATTATTTACGCACCCTGAAAAGTACGTCAGGAATTATGCGATATGTAAATGTGAGAAGTATTTACATATTAATATGACTCGCATAAAACCAAAGCAATACAGAAACAGATAGTTGTTAATAAGGAAAAACATCTCAACATGAACACCGAGATTACTTAATGAATTCTACCTTTATCTGATAATACTGCCAGCAGTTCTCTGCGGTTGTCAAGTAATATTGCATTAATAAATCACATTTCCTACATTCAATAAGAAGTGTCAGCATATTGCATCATAGAATGTTGCACTACACAAGTCTCACTGCTGAGAGATTTAATAGGAGGCTCTACATAATAGAAATCTGAGATATCTCTGAAAATATGGAGAGATCTATGTGAAATAGAGCAGTGGTTTTCAATTCCAGTCCCGGCGATCCCCCGTTCTGCATATTTACAAAATGTGCAGAGCAGGGGGTCGCGAAGACTGGAATTGAGAACCACTGAAATAGAGCTTCAATGAATGTATGGACTCAGATCTGATTAGCTCATATGAATGTGGCTGTAATATGCAATAATAAAATGTAGATGTATCAATATCCTGTGTGTGTGTGTGTGTGTGTGTGTGTGTGACACAGATACAAACAATTAAAAATTTGGGTTCAGTAAGAATTTTTTGAGTATTTTACTTTGCAAGTTTGCATTTATTTGATCTAAAAAAAAAAACTAAAAAAAAACAAGTACAGTAAAAACTATATTTTGAAATATTATGTTGTGAAATATTACAATTTAAAATAATTGTTTTCTATTTTAATATATTTTGAAATTTAATTTATTCCTGTGATGCAATGCTGAATTTTCAGCAGCCATTCCTCCAGTCTTCCTTCAGAAATCATTCTAATGTGTTGACTTGCTTGCTAATGTGTTGACTTGCTATTATCAATGTTGAAAACAGTTGTGTTTCTTACTATTTTTGTGGAAATTGGAAAGTGTCTTAACTGTCACATTTGATCAATTTCATAAATCATTGCTAAAAAAAACTATAAATTCTTAAAACAAATATATAATGATAAACTTGGTAGGTGTCACGGAATGTTGCAAATCAGCGCTCACAAAGACGGAATAACAGAAAACAGCCTTTAATCCAATTTACACAAGAAATACAGAGAAACAGGCTTGCAACATCCAAAACACAACGTTATGCCCGGCTCAGACTACACGATTTTAGCCCGATTTTGCCACGATTTGCTTGACGTAGGGTGTCGTGGGGATTCGTAAACGACAATGGGCGTCGGGATGCAAGATTCCATCGTTTCATCGAGGGACTACCACGACGGAACAAAGAAAGAAAACTGCTGACGAACTATAGCAGAAGCGCTTCAGCAATGTTTACACAATTGTTTTCGGAAGTCAGTCGCTAGTTCCACCTTCTCGATGACATCACCGTTAAAGACGGCACGCGATGAATGGTCGGGAAGCAACGTGTAGTCTGACACGTTTCTTGTCCACACCACGACAAGATTTTAGGAGTCAAAATCGTGTAATCTGACACAGTGACTATCGTGACCGACAAAAATAATGTGTAGTCTGAACCCGGCAGGTCTGAACTCTGGAAACATGGGACTATAAATACTAAACCAAATGAAGACTAATAGGCTAATTAATAGACAACCAGGTGAACTGAATACAATAAATCACATGCACACACTGGGAAACTATGTCAAGCAAGGCACTGAAGGCAAAAATCAAACAATACATGATGATTTATTAACAAGGTTCGGGAGGAGTGTGTCAGATACTTAGCCTAATTAACACATGTGGAGTGCACTCAAGTTAATCAACACCATGGCATAAATACAGCTGACTTACCTCTATCCATTGATGGTTTATCAGCATCCCTTCTCTGCCCCATCTCCTCACTTCGAGTTCATACTACACTTATACTGGGCAGTGTTGCCAATGTAGCTAGATTTAGCGACTTCCCTGCCCCTTTTGAGACTTTTTTCAAAAGTTTAGGGACAAATATAGCAACTTCTTGGACAAACCTTATCTAAGTTCTCATCTTGCCCACTGATCTACGTTCATCTTTATATAGATCAGTGAATTTGCCATTGTGATGTCATCTAGTGACATTTAGCTACCAGTTTTAGCTACTTTCAATTGAAAGCAGTTGGCAACACTGATACGGGGGGTACTCTAGGTTCGGGCCATTCCCGAGCTCGGACAGCACGCCAAATATGCATTACCATACTTCAGCTAATTATATGTAAGCGTGAACTCGTGAAATGGAACATATGCTTACTAACTTTGTTCTGACATGATCATGTAAAAAACTTGAATTTTCACTAGTTACAAAGTGTGTTACACTAGTTTATATAGCATTTCGCTACACTCACAGCCTAAGGTAATTGTATTCATGAAGGCTCTCCATATTTGCCATCTTCAAATGCACACTGCCATCTGTTGGGCTCACACTAAAGTACAGAGGGAAACAACTGAAGTCAGTGGAGTTCAGCTGGACTTTGACTACTTGGGATTCTGTCCTGGTTTTTTGCCCTGACCTATTCTGAATTTTTGCCACCTCTGGCATCTCTTTCTTTTCTGAGTCACATTTTCATGTTGGCCCATTCTTCAAAAACACACTATTATTATTTCTATAAAACCAGGTAGCATTCTTCTTAGTGGTGTATAGTATATTATATACACAGTCAGAGAAAAAATTGCAAAAATTGTACCTATAGGGGTACAACAGCTTGTCAGTACCCTCAAAGTGTGCATATTAGTACCTTAGAATAGTAATATGTACCCTTAAGGTAGTATTATGCACTTATACTGTATGAACCCTTTAGGGTAAGTAAGGTACAAAGTTGTTCCATTGAGGGTACTGCCCCATTGACAATCTGTTGTTACCCCTAAAGGTACAATTTTAACACATTTTTGTCTGAGAGCATAAGGGCAAGACTTCCCTGATTAGTAAAAAATTAACCAATCAGAATGAATATTTCAAATGATGTGTAACCTAAATGGATAACCTCTAGGTTCAACTGCTAATTAAATTAAGTTCATTTCTAATTATGCATGTCATAGCATTTAAATGGAACATTTTTGTGCTTATTTAGTTTTAGTGGATTATTTCAAATGAGAAGTAGCGCTCCTCACTGCTCATAATCCTGTGCCTTCCTAAATGCTGGGCTCACAAAAAGCATTTCATGCTCTTATTTAAAGGCTTAAGTAATGAGAAAGTAATTGACAAACACCTGATTTTAACAACCTCCAGTCACTCTTCATTTCACTTTCACAAAGACAAACTTTTTGAGGCTGTCTGGAGTCTCAGATGGCTTGTTTGAAAAAGTGAAGCAGAGTCATATCTTTGCACCTGATTCAGCAGTATGTTATTTTGGTCGCTGGCCCAGGGAGCCTCTAAAAATGAACAAGAAATAAAATCATTTACAAATTTCTTATTTTAAATGCATATAAACAGACTGTAGAAATGACATCAAGAAAATCAATCTGAGGATTTTTTGATAAAGAGCCCAAGCAAGGGCCAAAGGCTTGTCTGAATATAGAAAAAGAAAACTAGATGACACTACAGGCTACAAGAAATGCTGACGGGATGGAGGGATGAAAGTGAACTGGGGTCTCAGCCCTGCAGATGTAGGCACACACGCACACTACATTACTGCACACACAGAAGTGCTCTGTCAATTATTTACACTGGATGTTGCAGCTCAGACACACACTGTCCCCTCACACGGTCCCCGAGCGGTCTGACACATGTTACATATTAAATGCAGCACAAACTCTGCATTTAACACACACTAAAACATCTCTTGGTTATTACAGAGAGATAATTAACTACAACATCAGAATATTATTGAGAGAGGGGCAGAAGGGGGAGGATCAGTGAAAGAGGATGAAAGTAAAAATAGATGAGGAGGGAGAGAGCGATGCTGTAAGAACAGGAAAATATGACATCAGGTTGAGTGTCTAGTCAGGCAGTGTTGCTGAACAATGTTGCGCCTTAAGCAGCAGCAGCCCTATGTTAGACAGTGCACAGTATGTGCTATATAGAGTTGTAGGTTATATAGTACATACTTCCATTCAAAAGTTTTTTTTTTAAAGAAATTAATACTTTTATTCAGCAAGTATGCATTAAATTAATCAAAAATGACAATAAAGATATTTATAATGTTACAAAAGATTTCTTATTTCAAATAAATGCTGTTTTTCAGAACTTTCTATTCATCAAAGAATCTTAAAAAAATGTATCATGGTTTCCACAAAAATATTAAGCAGTTTTTAAACACTGATAATAATAAAAAATGCTTCTTGAGCGGCAAATCAGCATATTAGAATGATTTCTGAAGGATTATATGTGACACTGAAAATTCAGCTTTGCATCACAGGAATAAATTACTTTTTAAAATAAATTAAAATAGAAACAGTTTTTGCTTTGAATTTGCTTTGTTAAACCTATTAATTAAATATTAAAATAATTTTACCTGTGACTAATCTAATGATTTTTTTTCCAGAAAAGAAAACAAAATAAAGCAAAATAATGTGTGCAAGCTTTATAACATTTTGTTAATGATAATCATAGCAGAATTGATTGTTTTTGGTTTAAACATACTTTCCAAATGATTCAGTGAGACAGTCACTTGTTTCATTCCTGAATGAACCCACATTTTTAAACGAATCAATGAATGAATAAAAAAAAACACCACTAATGACTGTATTTCTGCAACATCAACAACAACAAAGGACGAGTGAAAACAGTGTTGGACTATAATATCAGCACTCTCATGGAATGCTGCTTGACCAATCAAATTCATATACCGTATGTTTATTTAGTCTAATTCGACTGGTCCACAAGTGCTGATATAGGATATAACAGCTGGTGAGCATTTCAGGGTTTGTATCGCTTGCTTGTGTTAACAGCACAATCGGAAGCTAGCGCGGAATTGTGTGATTTTGAATGGAGCAAAGAGTGTTTTTTAAAGCCTGTGTTTTTTCTCAGATCACTTGGAGCAGCTTTTTGTTCACCACTGAGTAAGGAGCAAGAATTGAAAAACCCGGAGTGGAGCATATGCTACCTTCAAGTCATGTCTTGATTTGAGTGATGCTATATGAGCCAAGTGAACATAAATGGGACCATAACGTCTTTTTACTTGTGGAAAACTCAAGGATTGTGGGTGAGTCATACTTGAGCCCTGGGGCGCCGCACTGGTGATGATCCATTTGACCAGACAGCATTTCATCAGGGACTTGCGGGAGATGTGCGGCTTCTGCCACTTCCTGTCACTCTCCTTCTGCCCACTGGGGTCCCCGTCCCGCCCGTTGGCATCAGGCAGCAGACCTCCATCGACGCCCTTCTGTCCATCTGCCTGGAGGACATAGTCAATGAGAAAACACATTAAAAGAGCACAGATCTTAGAAGCAAGTCAAGTAGTTCACACAGAATACCATGTCTTTGAATGTACTGTTGTTACAGCCCTCATTGTCTGCTTAGGCATGTTATTTTTAGTTTAGTAAAACATGTAAATAAAAATATTTTGCGGATGTTACATATCAAATTAAACAGGAGAAGCTGATTCTGATAATACCCGTTCTATCATTTAACATTCATTAACGTGATCATAAATCAAATTATGAACCCGATGTAACATTTTTCTTTCTTACTTCAAAACAGTGTCAACTACATCCTTTATATTTTACACAGATTCCTACAACTTCCATTGTCACATCAGGATGGTGGGGATTTTATTCCTGTAGTTAATTTTTAATTGGTTAAGCTGATGGCATTGCAACTCGTGACATGTTACAATGCTCCCCAGCAACCCACAGACGGTTCTACTATCAGCAACACAGAAATGACAAACACATCAAAGATGAGTAAGGTGAGAGACATGTGCTCAAAGAGATATAGACCTAGAGAAAAAATGAGTAAAAATATAAAAGTAAGAGTGAGGAAAGTGTCTAAGGAATTGCAGCTTTAAAGAAAAATATTCAACACGCCTTCAAAAATGCGCTTGTCCTCATAGAAATGCACATATCTGTGAGAATTTGCTTGCATGTGCAAAGTATTGTTCATCTTGAATGGCATGAGGAATCCTGTGAGGGCCCTTACTTTTTTTCTTGTTCTTATTTGAATATGAAAAGACAGTAAGCTTTGCTCTGAACATTTAGAGCATTACTAAATAATTCAACCTCCCTAAAAACAGCATCAATACAACATCAGGGGCCTGCATCATTTTTGAGGGCCTGCATGTGTTAAATACTGCCATGAAAGAAAATTTGTATTACTCACCGAAAGAAGTACAAAGAACATTTTTAATTCTCCAAAAACAAACAGAATTTGACACAGAAAACTGACAGGCAGGCAGTGGGGAGTGTTACATAATCACACCAGAAAATTCATTGCAGAGGGCAAGACTGTTTCTTTCCTGACTGTATTTGTGTGTTACTGGGATTTTGTTGATAACAATGCTCAATGTCATGTGGGCATGTGTGTATTTGTGCTGGACTGTCACCTAGACCTTGGCACCTGCTGCATTATTGACATGACAATAGTGAGTCAGTCGAGTGTATCGTGTACGGTAAGCAATGTCAACATAGCAGGCTCCAATTAATCTCTGGCTTGACCACTGTGACTGCTCAACCTGTCCCAAACAACCACATACGGCACCTTCCACATAAACAGTCCTTGATATCCCCACAGGAACACCAGGGTAGCTGCGTCAGTGGCACTGCACTGGTACAAGAGAAAACAGAGCAACATGACATACAAGTGATTTTGGTGAGAGTGATGGTGATTCTTGCCTATAAAGGTTGCAGATTTATTGTTGCCTATCTAACAGCAACTTTACAACCTTTAATCAGCTCAATCCCTTTGTCTTGACCTCTACCAGAGTGAACTTTCAATACATCAACTGCTGTTGGATTGAGCGAGTACACAACAATGTGACTACACAGGAAATCACAATAGAGCACCTAACCAAAGCAAGGCAAGACCAGTTTATTTATAGCACATTTCTTTCATAGTGGTCAGAGTGCTTTACAGAAAAATGAATTGTACCTGAGTAGAAACAAGTGCAGTACTAGTTGAGCAGGCTTGAGAACCAACACATGTTGAGCAACTGTTTAACAGCTCTGAGTCTATTTTAGAGATTATAGAGATTATAGAGCAACACTAGATGAGCAGACTTCAGAGCATCACTGAAATTATTCTAGAGCAAGGATCCTCAAATCTGGCCCACGAGATCCACTTTCCTTCAGAGTTTAGCTCAAACCCTAATCAAACACACCTGAGCATGCTAATCAATGTCTTCAGGATCATTAGAGAATCACAGGTAAGTAAGTTTGATCAGGGTTGGAGCTAAACTCTGCAGCACATTGGCCCTCCAGGGCAAGATTTGAGGAACCCTGTTCTAGAGTAACACTATCCAACAGGTTATAGAGAAAAAACAGCCGAACAGACTTCAGAACAGCGCTATCTGAAATGATTCTAGAGCAGCACTGAGCTAATTGTAGAGTGACGCCAGCTGAGCAGACTTCAGAGAAGCACTATCTGGGAAGATTATAGAGCGACACTAGCTGAGCAGACTTCAGAGCAATACTATCTGAAATTATTGTAGAACAGCGCTATCCGGGCAGATTTTAGAGTGACACTAGCTGAGCAGACTTCACAGCAGCACTGTCTGAAATTATTCTAGAGCAGCACTATCTGAGCGGATTGTAGAGCGACACTAGCTGAGCAGACTTCAAAGCAGCGCTATCTGAAATTATTATAGAGCAGCGCTTTCCGGGCAGATTATAGAGCAACATAAGCTGAGCAGACGACAGAGCAGTGCTTCTTCAGTCATTCTGGAGCAGCACTATCTGAGCAGATTGTAGAGCGACACTAGCTGAGCAGACTTCAGATCAGCACTATATGAAATTATTCTAGAGCAGCGCTATCCGTGCAGATTATAGAGTGACACTAGCTGATCAGACTACAGAGCAGCGCTTCTTAAATTATTCTAGAGCAGCACTATCTGAGCGGATTGTAGAGCGACACTAGTTGAGCAGACTTCAGAACAGCATTATATGAAATTATTCTAGAGCAGCACTATCCGGGCAGATTATAGAGCAACATAGGCTGAGCAGACTTCAGAGCAGTGCTTCTTAAATTATTCTACAGCAGCACTATCTGAGCAGATTGTAGAGCGACACTAGCTGAGCAGACTTCAGAGCAGTACTATATGAAATTATTCGAGAACAACATTATCCAAGCAGATTATAGAGCTACACAAGCTGAGCAGACTTCAGAGCAACACTATCAGAAATTATTCTAGAGCAGCACTATCTGAGTAGATTATAGAGCAACACTATCTGAGCAGACTTCAGAACAATGCTATCTGAAATTATTCTAGAGCAGTGGTTCCCAACCAAGTTCACCATTGATGTGCAGAGAGAGATGAGTTGCAGGGGACTCCTGTAGTCAACAATATTATCTTTTGTCTTGCTGACGTAAAGAGACAGACTGTGTCACTGCACCACAGCTCAAGGTCTCTCACACGTTCTGTACACTGTCTCGTTGTTGTGTGTGATAAGGCCCACCACTGTTGTGTCACCAGCAAACTTGATGATGTGGTTGTTCTGATGTTGGTCAACACAGTCATGAGTGAGTAGCGCAAACAGTACGCGGCTGAGAACACAGCCCTGAGGGGAACCGGTGTTTTGAGTGAAAGAGTGCAATGTATTCTCGCAGACCCCTACTGCCCGAGTTCTGTCAGTCAAGAAGTCCAGGATCCAGTTGCAGAGTGCGGTGGTTTAATGGTGTTGAATGCTGAGATAAAGTCAATGAACTCCATTTTGCCAAGTGTCTTTGTGTTGCAAGTGTGAGAGGGCCAGGATGATATGATGTGGCATCCACAGTGGAACGGTTGTGTCTGTAAGCAAACTGTAAGAAGTCCAGTGTGGGTGGGTTGATGGTTTTTGTATGAGTCATGACCAGCCACTCAAAGCATTTCATGACGATGAGTGTGAGTGCCACAGAGGCACAGTCATTAAGGCAGGTTATTGATGATTTCTTTGGCACAGGGATAATGTTGGCAGTTTTGAAGCATATTGGGACCACAGTTTGTGATAGTAAGATGTTAAAGATGTCTGTAAGGACATCAGTCAGCTGGGTCGAGCATCCTTTCGGCATCCAGCCTGGGATGCCATCTGGGTCAGCGGCCTTACAGAGTCCTTTTTACTTCAGCTGCTGTGACAGACAGCATCTGGTTGTCTGCTGGTGGCTCTCCAGGTGCTCTTGGATATTCTGGGATCTCCCTCTTGAGGAGGGAACGAACCTCTCCATGGTTAAAGTGGTCATAAACTGCCTTTTTTATTATTTTGTACTGTTCTCTGAGGTCAACTTATAATGTTATTAAGATTTTTACATCAAAAAACATCATAATTTTCATTACTGTCTGATCAAATATAGTCGGCACTGCATCGTCTTTTAGTTTCAATCTTTTTGAAAATCCTGTGTCGAATTGTGCCTTGTTTTTTAAACGAAGCTGCGATAAAATGAAGTGAACAAAGGACCAAGTTCTTACTGACGCGCTCTTGATCTTCATTAAAAATAAAGTTCATCCACTCTTTCCTAACGTTGGGATCAGAAGGAAGGCAATGCAAAGACTGTGTTTTTCCACAACTTGGCACTGCACAGTGTTTTGTTGTCTTCGGAACCGTCTTTACTCTGTTGTTTGCACTATGTGCGAATCGGTGAGCGGGGCTAAACAGGCAGCGATGTAGAAGCAGGTGTTGATCTTCTTCTGCGGATGCGGGGTTTAAACACACGATTACGTCATAAAGTGGCACATTGCACAACTTGTAGTTTTGGCAGATTCAATATAAGCTATTTTTAGACTAATGAGAAAGTTTTGAGCTCTGAAACTTACAGGATGTTTTATAGTACAATGACCTCTTATATGTGAAAAGATCAAGGAAATTTCGATTTCTCAGTTCATGACCCCTTAAATGTCGGGGGTCCACAATGTCGAAAATCTTCTTTCCGACACCTTCAAAATGTGCACATGTTCACAGTCTAAATCCCAACAGTGACAGACAATCAGTCCTCTTGTTCGCTGCCCACCCAATGATGTTGCCTTTGGGCTGTACTTTGGGTGTTTCTCGTGACAGATTCTCAGAGACCAGAGAGTAAGAAATGTTCTTGTTTAGAATTTGGCAAAATGTTTACTGAATTATTAAATACTACTTAGAGTTATGCTGTGTTTGAATTTTAAAACAGTCTACCAGCGCGGAGAGGCAACATTTCATCAGTTTAGAAACAGAGGCCCCCAGTGTAAGCTGCATCTAATTTTTCAGGAACCAAAGAAGAAGCTAATTTCCTTACTCCTCTTCCTTTGTCTGTTAAGTACAATGATCAAATAGACAAGGATGCCATGGAGTTGGCCAAGATGAGCCAACTGTATACTTTTTATGTCATGCAAGTGTCACATTTTGCTATTCCAGCAATACAATGCTTGCTTTAAATAACTGGTTAAAGGTCAAAATAGAAACATAGGAAACACAAACCTGGCTCATTTTCAAAAAATATATTTTGTGCACTGCAGCTGGATTTTTAAAAATAACAGTACAAAATGATTTCAAACTGTAAACATACCTCTGGTTTCTCATTTTGAAAAAATCTTCAACACCAAGAAAAGAAAATATCTCTGCTAACTCACCAAATACTGGTTACTGGGTGTTCCAGGAGAACAAATTCTTCAGTGGAGGGCAAGCTTTAAATCAGGGCTATTGATTTCCATTCCTGGAGGATAACAAACTCACAGAGTTTAACTCTAACCCTAATCCCCAAATCAAACACACCTCCATGCTATAATCAAGCAATCCTGAAAACCTTGATTGGCTGGTTTGGATGTGTTAAATTTGGGTTGGAACTAAACTTTCTGTCTTGTGGCCCTCCAGGAATGGAATCGAACAGCCCTGTTTTAATCTATCAAAGTATCAATTGAAAACGACAGTCACAAGCAACAGAGATATGAACACTCTTCCTTTGCCAAAGGTCATCTGTGTCTATGCTGTTTTCTTGTCTGGCACATCTATGTTTAAGTGGATAATAGAGTATTTGTGTATGCAACTACAGTATACATTTCACCAGATTGGTGGGGATATGCAATAATGTGAAATATTAAAAGCAAACGTGGCTAACATTTCCCAGAATTCCTTTACAGTCCTCTCATTTTGATTTTGACTGGCCTAAGAGACTAACTGAAATACCATTAGTAATTTGGTATAGATATTGAAATATTTATATCTGGCCCTTTTCCCTGTTTCCTCCAAAACCTCTTATATTACGTTAGCCAAAGGACATGAAGGGCATGATATCAAATTCCTGACACAGGCTGTTCTAAAGTAGTCTAAAGAAGGCACAGTGTTACATAATAATTAGATTACTGGTTATAAAAGTCACTATCCAACAAACTTTGTAGATGAAAATGGCTGAGGGCTCCTCTCAATATAATTTAATACACTTTAAATCTCTCTCTCTCTCTCTCTCTCTCACACACACACACACACACACACACACACACACAGACTCCACTCCATGAATAATCAGCCTTCAGAAATTCTTAGAAAGTGTGATTGAAGACAATGTTAGAAAGCAGGCAAAAACGACTTAAATAGAAAGTTAATTAGGAATCAGCCTTCAACAAATGTTATCTCTGTTTATCAGTGATGTAACCGACAAAATATTTACATTGAATTGCGTGTAGAAAAATTAACTGTCATTAAAGAAGAGGATGGATTAAAAATCCACAATACAGAAAGTTTAACACTAATTCTGTAAGCATTCCCGAACGCACGGAAATAAATGCCTATCTGGGAATACGCGGACTGGATTAAAGTTTCTAAACACTTTCAAAGTGAAAAGGCACAGAAAGATAAATAGATAGTAGAGTCGGGTTCTTTGCGTTTCAAAACCAGAACGCGTTATTTCTATTTATAGTAGGCTACTCAAAACAAAATTTTATCAGTTGGAGATCAAATAATGGATCACTAACATAGATTCTAATCTTTTCTTTGACTTCATCTCAGGTACAGCATCTTACCTGCATAGCCTAACGTTCAGGTTGTCTGTTTTGATGACTAAAAAAATGAATGCGGAGGGATCCTTGTTCAAGCGCGCTCTCATTACTATCTGCTAGTTCTGTAGGCAGATGTGAAAAGAGCATGACAGAGGATGGGACGAGAGAGAGAGAGAGAGAGAGAGAGAGAGAGAGAGAGAGAGAGAGAG
>NW_015536497.1:711846-716327 GCF_001515605.1 Sinocyclocheilus anshuiensis | reverse complement strand
AGCGAGAGAGAGAGAGAGTGAACGGTGGAACAGCTCGTGTCACTTTGATCGGATTCCAATCGGACATGAACAAAAATCGGATCTTGACTGACACCCTGAATATATGGAAGAAAAATAATGCCATATGTCTTTGAAACAAAAAAGCACGTTGAATAGCACTAACTGAAAAAATAATGCATTGCATTATCAGTGCTTGAATTGAATAGCACTAACTGAAAAAATAATGCATTGCATTAACAGTGCTTGCATTTTAATGCCTTGTATTTCCAGGGCTTGCATTTTTAGGTCCTGAGATTTAACATAGTTGTCTATTTAAGCTGTGAATATTTCAATTCAAAATATTTCACACACATTTTCATAATTAAAAATTAAATAATTCATATTCACCTCCCAGAATTCATTTCCAAAATATTCATTCTGTTTAAAAATGCGATGTATAATATTCAACAGGCAAATTTCGGTCCATTTTATTTCACTTTCCAAATTCGCTTCCACAAATTCAGTGGTTAAAATTCAGCAGAAAATGCGGCATTGCACATCCGGGAGCTGCAGGAATAGCAGTAGAGAACCGATGCATGATCTCCAGCTGCTGTCAGTTGCTCACCAGCAGGTGGCGCAAGCGGCTGTTGATGAAGACCAAAGCAACAGGTGGATCAAGTCATTCATTCACAAAAACTGATTTGCAGAAATGGAGCAAGCACTAAGTAGAAGTTTTGATTATCGGGGCCAGTATAAACATGTGGAAACATGTTTAATTCAACATGTTCCCTGTTTCCCGCATCTGAGGAAGACATATATTGCTTTCGGTTGCTTAGTTTCCTTTACTTGTATCATGGCTTGTGTGACGCTGTGCTGCAATACTGGGGTTCCCCCTCATATGTCACACTCCAGGATTCCCCAATGATGCATAACTCTCAGTGATAACTCACGCAAGTGCCACGTTCGGTAAATTCCCACTCACTTATGAGACGCGCGATCTGCGCTGCCTCGTCTCTCTCTCGCGTGCGTTCTGCAGTAGTCACTTGGATAAGTTGTTGTTGAACTTGCTGACTTTTGATGAGTTTGAGTGCGTGATGCGCGCTGTGAAAAAGTGTGTTGCAAACACTGTTGGAAACACAAATTGAGGACCAATCTGCACCTTATTGATGACCAGTGGCATTAATATACTGCATCTGTGCCAGCGCATGATGTAATAAAACTGCAGCTCGTTAATAAACGTTTTTATTTATTTAATTTTTTTAAATCCATTTTCTACAATACGCCTTCATTTAGCAAGTGCACTCGCGCATAAACAATTTTCAAGTTCAACACTTTTTGTTCCATTCAGTTGTGGATGCTGCTGATTCACCGAGACCTCCGCGAAATCAGTTTTTGTGAATGAATGACTTGATCCACCTGTTGCTTTGGTCTTCATCAACAGCCGCTTGCGCCACCTGCTGGTGAGCGACTGACAGCAGCTGGAGATCATGCATCGGTTCTCTACTGCTATTCCTGCAGCTCCTGGATGTGCAATGCCGCATTTTCTGTCGAATTTTAACCACTGAATTTGTGGAAGCGAATTTGGAAAGTGAAATAAAATGGACCGAAATTTGCCTGTTGGATATTAAACATCGTATTTTTAAACAGATTGAATACTTTGGAAGTGAATTCTGGAAGGTGAGTATGAATTATTGAATTTTTTATTATGAAAATGTGTGTGAAATATTTTTAATTGAAATATTCACAGCTTAAATAGACAACTATCTTAAATTTCAGGACCTAAAAATGCAAGCCCTGGAAATACAAGGCATTAAAATGCAAGCGCTGTTAATGCAATGCATTATTTTTTCAGTTAGTGCTATTCAACGTGATTTTTTGTTTCAAAGACAAATGGCATTATTTTTCTTCCATATGAATAACTCTTTTTAGTCATTGGGTAATTCTACGTCAGGTTAAGATAAATCGATTCAAACATTACCTACTTTAAATGACGACGCAATGTTCACTTTATAATGTTATAGTTTTATAATTATTTAAAATAAATGTTATTCAGTATACTGTGCATTTTGATATTTTTGATAGGCTTTAGGAAAAGAATAATCATTATTTATTATCTTATTTTTATAGTTTGTTTATTATAATGATTGATTAAAATAATGATTATATACTCCGTTTTGAAATATGATATACTACCAAAAACAGTAGGTTAACACGACTATCTTGAACCTAGCATGCTAGCATCCCAAAAAAAAAAAAAATAATGAGGAAAACAAATCAATAACTGCAAAAGGAATTTATTTTTATGATCCTGCAGGAATATATATATATGTAAAAAAAAAAAAAAACCTTGCTACGTGTACTGCATTATAGGCTAACCGAGACTTGTCATTTGCACATATATTGTTGCTCTTTTGTTAGATTTAATTGCTTCTATTGTCCTCATTTGTAAGTCGCTTTGGATAAAAGCATCTGCTAAATGTTTAAATGTAAATGTAATTTAAATAACAAAACGAGTAAGTCACTGAATCATTCACTCAACCAATTCATTCAAACACACTGATTCTTGTAGAAATCACTACTGTGTTGCTCAGAGACAGTTTTCCGGTCCATTTCAGCTCTTTGTGTCTCTGCTAACGAGTCGATGAGTTGAAGCAGGTGTGTTTGATTAGGGAGGCATACTAAATCTGCAGTGTTGGGTGAACTCCAGGAGCAGGGCTGGGAAACACTGCTCAAGGGCTATGGATAATTTTATGCCATGCTCAAAATTCACCTGATGCTACTGAATTTATTCCATTTCACTTGTGCTTTGAAATTAAGTAGAAACACAGATAGGGATTAAGTCTATTAAATTAGTGGTAACCAGGTGCTCAGTAATTTTCATGCATGTTAAAAAAGGTGACAAAGAAAGTGGTAGACAGCGTCTTCATTTGATTGGATAATTAACTCAATGGAGGAGAAAGGGCCAATCTGTGTAAGACTCCTCGTTAAACTCATTCTGTTTCTGATTGTACAAAAGAGCTTTTATCTATGCTACTCCCCCGGTGCTTTGCGAGTTTAATTAATCATTTCCAGATGAGTTCAACACCCTGTTCTTTAACATGACTGCAGAAGCAACCTTCTTAAATCTCGCCACAACCATAGTATATGGAGTGAGAATTAGAAGATAAATTCGTTTTTTTTTTTAGTTTATTTTTGGTTGCTGGAGGTTTGCTTGAAGGTGAATTCCTTCTATGGACAAAATTACTCGATCAATTTGTATACCTGGTAGGGTGAGTTAGCCTTGCACTGGTAATGCAATGGGGTTGAAGACTTGAGCGCCCTCAGATCTGCAACATTAACATTACCATTTATCACCTTTGGCTGAAATCTTCTTCCTCTCTTTTGATTCTCTAAAACTGCTTTTGGCAATGTTTCACAGATTTTATGTTGGTATTTCAATGTATGATAATGTTTCAAGCCATTAAATAGATTTCTACTTCAAGTCTGATCGATAAGACGGCTTAACTGGACCCGAGTGCCCTCCTAGTCTGTCCCTCTCTTTAGAGGAAGGTGAAGCGATATTAGATACCCAAATTTAGGCCTGAAAAGAAAAATGAAGACCAGGGGTTGACATCTGAATGCGTCACATAAAAGACTTCAGATTAACTTAATAGCCTTTCAGTAATGGATGTTTCTTTAACAGATGCTGATTTAAAACTAACCGATTTCTGTTTCAATATAAAGATCACATTAAAACCTTTACCATGTACCATCATTTATATTTGACTTTATAAAAGGCCTGGGTCTGGAACAAAGGTAAAACAATCAATCCATAAATTCCATATGTTTATAGCGTTTCCCTTGTTTCAGACCCAGACCTTCAGTCTTACAGTTTTTCTCAATTGCTTTGGCTCAGTTCTCGAATGAAACTTTTTTTTCCCGAAATAATAAGTTCAGATCTCTGAACAATTAGCTTCTTGTTCACATCAGATTGGAATTTCTTATTGATTTGAGCAAATTGCAAATGCTTTGGCACATGTGTGCAAACAGTAAGTACAATTGTCTGCAGTTTGCACAACAACTAATTGCATATGGCTTGTTGATCAAAACTGATGAGCCGATTCTCACTTAAACTGTCAATACTACAAACACTTTTTTTTATCACATAATAAGGCAGAATAGTTTCTATACTGTAATAAATGCTCTGTCAGTTAGCACTGCATTGTTCATATACTTTATTTATTAGGCTACCTGGAGATGACTTGACAAACACAAATAAATATTTTCGCAATCGTATGTTTAAAGTTCACTTGCCCAAAAAAGTGCGGGGGACGAATTTACGTGATATTAAAAGTGGGGGGGACACGTCCCCTGCGTCCCCTGCGTAATCTACGCCCCTGCCGAGGTGCACCATGAGTGACGGATCCGCATCCGGCCATGACCCTCGCACTCTGCCAACTCGATGTGCTTTCATTTTCATTTTTATTTGTAATAAACACCTCTCTGAGACCTGTTTTTGTCAG
>NW_015536497.1:710624-711400 GCF_001515605.1 Sinocyclocheilus anshuiensis | reverse complement strand
CCGATCAAAATGATGGGTTAAAAATGTAAACCTGCTTATTTTTAAAGGTTTGAAGTTTGGTGCAACAGAATTATCAGATAAACCTTGATTTAATCTAGATGTAAAATTAATCATTGCAAACCATTCAGCTATAATTGTGTTGTAAATCAGTCTGTAGGCCAATAGCACACACAGCCCCTAAATTTAGTGATCAACTATGCATATTATAAACTTAACATTTAACATACAAAATTTTTTTCTATTAAATGATTTTGTCTTCGTTACTCTTATAAAGGATGGTAGCACAGCATTTTTGAACTCTGAAGCAACTTACAATACATTACACCTACTGAATACACTGACTAGCTTGTAGTATCTTTGGAATAAAGAGTTTTTAGAATGTTAAAAACCTATGGGGGAAAAAATTAACACCCCTACCCACCCCCACAAAAGCAGGATGGTAGTGATCTTACACAGCTATGACAGTGTGTGGGCACACATCTATGTGTAACCGTTTGCCCACATTTGAACAGAGTGGACAGTGAAATCCTGTAAATACAGAGTGACTGAGGTAGTCCTGTGTTATTTCTGTGTTATTACTGTGTTAACGCTGTGTTATTCCTGTGTTATTACTGCGTTATTACTGAGTTATTCCTGTGTTATTGCTGTGTTATTCCTCTGTTATTAATGTGTTATTCCTGTGTAATTACTGAATTATTCCTGTGTTATAACTGTGTTATTTCTGTGTTATTAATGTTTTATTACTGTGTTATTACTGCGTTATTACTGTGTTATTA
>NW_015536497.1:709712-710570 GCF_001515605.1 Sinocyclocheilus anshuiensis | reverse complement strand
TGTTATTACTGTGTTATTCCTGTGTTATTACTGTTATTACTGAGTTATTCCTGTGTTATTACTGTGTTATTCCTGTGTTATTACTGTTATTACTGAGTTATTCCTGTGTTATTACTGTGTTATTCCTGTGTTATTACTGCGTTATTACTGTGTTAATCCTGTGTTATTCCTTTGTTATTACTGTGTTATTACTGTGTTATTCCTGTATTATTCCTGAGTTATTACCCTTGATAGAAATGTGGTGGAGTGAAAAGTATTTTGTTTTATTGTGTTATTACTGTGTTAATCCTATGTTATGCCTGTGCTATTCCTGTGTTTATTCCTGTGTTATTCCTGTGTTATTGCTGTGTTATTAATGTGTTATTCCTGTGTTATTACTGAGTTATTCCTGTGTTATTTCTGAGTTATTACTGTGTTATTAATGTGTTATTACTGTGTTATTACTCTGTTATTTCTGTGTTATTACTGAATTGTTCATGTCTTATTACTGTGTTATTTCAGTTATTACTGAGTTATTCCTGAGTTAGTACTGTGTTAATCCTGTATTATTCCTCTGTTATTTCAGTTATTACTGATTTATTCCTGTGTTATTACTGTTATTCCTGTCTTATTACTGAATTATTACTGTGTTATTAATGTGTTATTCCTGAGTTATTTCTGTTATTTCTGTGCGATTACTGTGTTATTACTGTGTTATTACTGCGTTATTACTGTGTTATTACTGAATTGTTCCTTCTCTTATTCCTGTGTTATTCCTGTTATTTCTGTTATTACTGAGTTATTCCTGAGTTATTATTGTGTGAATCCTGTATTATTCCTGTGTTATTAATGCGTTATTACTGAATTATTACTGTGTTA
>NW_015536497.1:687587-704595 GCF_001515605.1 Sinocyclocheilus anshuiensis | reverse complement strand
TACTGTGTTATTCCTGTGTTATTACTGTTGTCACTGAGGTAGTCCTGTGTTATTTCTGTGTTATTACTGTGTTAACGCTGAGTTATTCCTGTGTTATTACTGCGTTATTACTGAGTTATTCCTGTGTTATTCCTGTGTTATTGCTGTGTTATTCCTCTGTTATTAATGTGTTATTCCTGTGTAATTACTGAATTATTCCTGTGTTATTTCTGTGTTATTAATGTTTTATTACTGTGTTATTACTGCGTTATTACTGTGTTATTTCTATGTTATTACTGAATTGTTCCTTCTCTTATTCCTGTGTTATTCCTGTTATTTCTGTTATTACTGAGTTATTCCTGAGTTATTATTGTGTGAATCCTGTATTATATCTGTGTTATTAATGCGTTATTACTGAATTATTCCTGTGTTATTAATGCGTTATTACTGAATTATTACTGTGGTATTACTGTGTTATTACTATTTTAATACTGTGTTATTTCTGTTATTACTGTGTTATTACTGTGGTATTACTATGTTATTACTAATACTGAGTTAATCCTGTGTTATTCCTGTGTTATTTCTGTGTTATTACTGTGTTAATCCTGTGTTACTAATGTGTTATTCCTGAGTTATTTCTGTTAATACTGTGTTATTCCTGTGTTATTACTGTGTTATTCCTGTGTTATTACTGAGTTATTCCTGTGTTATTTTTGAGTTATTACTGTTATTACTGTGTTGATTACTGTGTTATTAATGTGTTATTACCGCATTATTACTCTGTTATTTATGTGTTATTACTGAATTGTTCATGTCTTATTACTGTGTTATTTCAGTTATTACTTAGTTATTCCTGAGTTAGTACTGTGTTAATCCTGTATTATTCCTCTGTTATTTCTGTTATTACTGATTTATTCCTGTGTTATTACTGTTATTCCTGTCTTATTACTGAATTATTACTGTGTTATTAATGTGTTATTCCTGTGTTATGCCTGTGTTATTCCTTTGTTATTCCTGTTTTATGCCTGTGTTATTACTGTGCTATTCCTGTGTTATTCCTGTGTTATTGCTGTGTTATGCATGTGTTTATTACTGTGTTGTCACTGAGTTATTGCTGTGTTATTAATGTGTTAATGCTGTGTTATTCCTGTGTTATTACGTTGTTATTCCTGTGTTATTTCTGTTATTCCTGTGTTATTACTGTGTTATTCCTGTGTTATAACTGTGTTATTACTGTGTTATTACTGAGTTCATCCTGTGTTATTACTGTGTATTCCTGTGTTATTTCTGTTATTACTGTGTTATTCCTGTTATTTCTGCTATTTCTGTGTAATTTCTGTGTTATTACTGAGTTATTCCTGTGTTATTACTGTGTTATTGCTGTGTTATTACTGTGTATTAATGTGTTATTCCTCTGTTATTACTGAGTTATTTCTGTGTTATTTCTGTGTTATTACTGTTATTCCAGAGTAATTTCTGTTATTACTGTGTTATTACTGTGTTATTACTGCGTTATTACTGTGTTATTCCTGTGTTATTAATGCGTTATTCCTGCGTTATTCCTGTATTATTAATGTGTTATTACTGAATTATTTCTTTGTTATTACTGTGTTATTCCTGTGTTATTAATGTGTTATGACTTTGTCATTACTGAGTTAATCCTGTGTTATTACTGTGTATTCCTGTTTTATTACTGAATTATTGCTGTTATTACTGTGTAGTTCCTGTGTTATTTCTGTTATTCCTGTGTTATTTCTTTGTTATTATTGTGTTATTCCTTTGTTATTACTGTGTTATTAATGTGTTATTACTCTGTTATTACTGAGTTAATCCTGTGTTGTTACTGTGTTATTCCTGTGTTATTTCTGTGTTATTACTGTGTTATTCCTGTGTATTTCTTGTGTTATTTCTGTGTTATTACTGTGTTATTCCTGTTTTATTACGGAATTATTCCTGTGTTATTACTGTGTATTTCCTGTGTGATTTCTGTTATTACTGTGTTATTCCTGTTATTTCTGTCTTTTCTGTGTTATTTCTGTGTTACTGTGTTATTCCTGCGTTATTACTGTGTTATTACTGCGTTATTACTGTGTTATTCCTGCGTTATTACTGTGTTATTACTGCGTTATTACTGTGTTATTACTGTGTTATTACTGCGTTATTACTGTGTTATTAATGTGTTATTACTGAATTATTTCTTTGTTATTACTGTGTTATTCCTTTGTTATTAATGTGTTATTACTCCGTTATTACTGAGTTAATCCTGTGTTATTACTGTGTTATTCCTGTGTTATTTCTGTGTTATTACTGAGTTATTCCTGTGTTATTCCAGAGTTATTTCTGTTATTACTGTGTTATTCCTGTGTTAATTCTGTTGTCACGGAGTTATTCCTGTGTTATTTCTGTGTTATTAATGTGTTAATTCTGTGTTATTACTTTGTTATTCCTGTGTTATTTCTGTTGTCACAGTGTTATTACTGTGTTATTAATGTGTTATTCCCACGCAATTTCTATTATTACTGTGTTATTCCTGTGTTATTACTGTGTTATTCATTTGTTATATCTGTGTTATTACTGTGTTATTAAAGTGTTATTCATGCAAAGTATGTTGCAGCTGTTATTTCTATGAAATTATGTTGTCTTTGCTATTCTGTTACTAATAAAATAGTTTTTTTCACTGTTTATCCTATTTTGGCACAAACCCTAAACTGAACTTGAGTAGTTTTACTAAGGGCACCCATCTCACATGAAATTGAACTATGTCAAACATATTCTACCTGCCTTCCTGATATAAATTACTATGAATTTGATATGGTAATTAATACTGAGACACTAATTTGGGCAAAACGCACTAATGACTTGTTTAAGACTTGAATCGTACAGCTGAGGACTTGCAACTCGACTTAGACTTGCCTGTCTTGACTCGGGACTTGACTCGAGACTTGAATGCAAAGACTCGAGACTTACTTGTGACTTGCAAAACAATGACTTGGTCCCACCTCTGGTATATGGATTATGACAATATAAAATCGAGTGTGTTAATCTTAAAGTTGAGGACTTGCAACTCGATTTGGACTTGCCTGTCTTGACTTGGGACTCGTCTGTCTTGACTCGGGACTTGACTCGAGACTTGAATGCAAAGACTCGAGACTTACTTGTGACTTGCAAAACAATGACTTGGTCCCACCTCTGGTATATGGATTATGACAATATAAAATCGAGTGTGTTCTAGTTGTGAAACATAATTGCGAGACGAATCAGAATCTGAGAATTGTGAGTACAATAATATAGCTTCCATATTTTTTTGAATCTTGTGATTTATTAAAAAGTTCATAAGAGTCGTTTGTGACTCATATCACTGCTTGTGCTGTGTTCATTGCTGCATTGTGATAAGTAAGTGACGTGACGTGGGCAAGTGTGGTGTCCCATACTCGGGATCTCGTGGGGCGGCGGTGTGTTTGTGTGTGTGTGTTTTGGTTTGCTGAGATAGTTTTGGTATCTTACTCTTTAATTCTGTGTGTCTAGCATTTGCTGTGTATTTGAGGTACGGTTCGTTTATTCCTTAATTAGGGAAAAAGGAACAGGTAAGCATATCGCACGATATACACTTTGCACGTAGTAACAATGAGTGTCTAGACGCATTAGGAAAGCGGTGTGCGCCCCCCTCCCTGTAATTTGTTTTTTTTTAGTGGTAGGAGTAGTTAAGTGTGCCTAAACACCAGTGCTGGGTAAGTTACTCTAAAAAAGTAATTGATTATTAGTTACTAATTACATCTTCAACATTGTAATTAGATCACTGTTCTAATTACTCTCTCTAAAAAGTATTGAATCACTTATTACTAATTACTTTCTAAATCATATATCAACCATGACCAGGAAAGTCATGAAACAGCTCTTTTAATAATAAATAATACATTCTTCTTTTGTTAGTTAGGCTAGAGGACTTGGGGAGCTTTATGGGAATCATTTGGTTTTATTGTTTTCTTTGATTTGGGCGCCACTCAAGTTATTTTTTTCCTATATTGTTCGTTACTTCCATTGTTGTTAATTTTCTTTAGTATTATTTTTTTATTTCAAAGAAAACTGTAAATAGTGCATCACAAAGCCTTTTTCTTGTGGCTTCGGCTTCAGGTAATAAATTGTTACTTGAGCTTCATTTGTGTTTATGGTCACTTTTCTGCCTGTTTCAATCCATATAAAAGTGATTAATTATTAGTTACTAATTACATCTTCAACATTGTAATTAGATCACTGTTCTAATTACTCTCTCTAAAAAGTATTGAATCACTTATTACTAATTACTTTCTAAATCATATATCAACCATGACCAGGAAAGTCATGAAACAGCTCTTTTAATTCTTTCAAATAAATAATATAAAATTGCATAAATTATTCTTGAACTGACCAAAGTATTTAAAGGGAGAAGGTTACATTAAAAACATACATTTCAACATTAGATGTTACACTTTGATGTTAAATCAACTGTTGTTTAATATAGAGTCTATGCAATATTTAATGCAATTACATCTGAAATATTTGTAATTAAATTACAGAAAAATTAAGAGTAATCCCTTACTTTACCCTTTCAAGGGAAAAGTAATTAAATGAGTAATGCTTTACACCCAATACTGCTCTTAACTATCTCCAACACTGACCAAAACATAAATAAAAAAGGACACATTACAGAGGCCTGCATTAAAACACATCTCACGTACATAAAGTAAACGAAAAATAAAGTTCTGCATAACTATTTGGTTATAAAACGAAAGTTTACGCAGATAAAAAAACAATCACCCTAACAAGTACACAATGGCCTTACAATTGGCCTCTAGTTGTTAATCACTACAATAACTAGCGCATTCTCTGGATAAACATCCCACAGTTATGGGTTCATTAATCACATTGAGAATTAAGGAGAGCTGAGGAAATGAAGACTAAAGAGCATTCGAAAGAAGCTGAGGCCCAGTAAATGCATGAATAAGAGAAAAGGATCAAAGCAATATTGAAGTGCTTGAATGTCGCAGTGTTTGTTCAATTAGCAGGAAGAGGGGGCTGCAGCAATTCTGCAAATTACAAGCAGCAACTCAGCAAAGTTTTTGCGGATATCAAGCTTGTTCACATCACACCCAAGTGTAATGTAGGATGTTTACTGATTTACTAACTTCTGCTTTCAAAGAACACAGTATGGCTGCCTGTACAGAAATAATTGGCCTATAATTGTAAATATCAACATTTGGTTGATTTTGATTGAGAAATTGTATATTTAGTGATAGTTCAATGATAATCGCATGCAAGTAGACGAGAAATATAAAATGAGGTGAAATAATAATTGTGATACGGTTGCAGCATGTTATGAAGCTGCTATGCATCAGAAGCCAAAATATACTGTAGTGAAACACTGCATATAAAATATTTGCTTAAACAGCTTAAGCTGGGGAGGAAGGTCATCTTTCAGCAGGCCACAGATCCCAAACACAAGGTGGAATAAACACTGAAAAACAAAATGCCCAACAAGCCCAATCAGAGTTCTGATCTCAACCCAATTGAGAATTCAAGGCACTGTTTGAAAGTGTGCTGCACAATCGTTGTCTGACTAACCTGAACCACCTTGAGAAAATCTTCACAGGATTTTGGGCCAGAATCACACTTGACTGGGGTGTGAATTTTGTAATTGATGTAATGGTGTTAAAAACAGAATCTTACTTTTCTGAAAGCAATGTGGGAGTTGATTGGCCTTTTTAAAAAACTGCAGCCACGATGCTAGTTTGTTGTGCAGTAAATGGCTGCCAAGATGCTTTTATGTCGTTGTTAAGGTGTTCTGAGTGGCTTTAGTGTGTTGCTATGTAGTTTTGCAAGGGTGGTTGCTAAGTACTTGTGTGGTATGTGAACTAGTCAGCAGGTTTTCTAAGACCCAAGTTTCTAAGTCTGGTACCTAACACCATTGTTTTGTCTGATAGTTGAGTAAAGCAGGAGACAAAGAGATGATAAAAATAATGAGAGTTTATTGAATAATCTTAGTTGTGTATGTTTCAATTCTCAGACTTCGTTTGTCCAGCACAAATATAACAAATGTTGTTACCCAACTGCTCTACTGCAACATCACAAAAAAACCTTGAATTTGCAATACTCCCTCTTACATCTCAGTCAACAAGACAAGCATTTCATTAAACTTCACAATCAGAAGATTAAACAATGATAGAAAAGCACTATAATCAAAGAAAATGTTAAGAAATATAAAATATGAAAACATAATAAAAATACTTACTGAATAAATGATTAAATTATATAAATGCTAAACGATTAAATTATTAAATGGTAAATAATCAAATGGAAAATAAATGGATTAAATTGTAAAAATAGATGGCTAATGATTATAAATGATTCTATGATGATTAAATGATTATAAACGAATTAAATAATGTATGATTGCTCTCTTGAAGCAACATACACATTTGCATTTGAGGATCCCTAAAATGAATAAATAATAATAATAATAATAAAAAACCGTAATAACATTGATACTTACTGTATGAGTGTGTTTTTATCGTTTAAAGAATACTGTATAACATGTTTACGATATTTTAAAAATGTCAAGTTTTATCATAGACTAAAACTATAAAAATAGTTTTTTTGTTAACCAAAATGAAGCTGAAATAAAATAAAATATAAATATATGAAAAACTGAAACTTAAAAGATCTTACAGTAAAATGTTACTTTGGCAAGAAACTAAAATAAGTTTAAGATAAACTATGAAAATGACTAAAACTACAATGGAAATAATAAATAAAGAAAAAAAAGAAAAAGAAGCGACAACAAAAAACTAATAACAATTACAAAAGCACATACAATTAAAACTTAAAATAAAAACTTAAAATATAAAAACAAAAGCTAAATATTCAAAATATTAATAAATACGATAATAGTATACAAATAATGCTAAAATAACACTGCAGTATTAATGAAAATAAAAAAGAGAAGAGAATAAAAATAGAATTAAAAATGAAATTCTGAAATGTTATTCCCTTCTTATAAACAAAAAAATGGCTTGTGGTCTAAATGTAAGGTTCAATATATCAAACTCAACACAGTATACCTCCAATTAGCGATCACTGCTGCTTTACAAACACCAGAAGATGATCTTGTGATCATCTTGAGATAATTCTGCTAATATGGATATGGCAGGACTAAAGCCTCATTAGGCCATTCAGCACAGCCAGTCTGCTGTCAGGAGCTGCAACTGCATTTGCTCATCTCCAAACATCATAGGCCAGCTGCAGACTACAATAGCTGACCTTTCCCCCTTTCTCTAATACCCCAGAGCATCACCATTCTGACATTTCCAGTGTTCGAGAGGATGGAGGCGTGCATGCTGTCTTATTCCAATAGAGGCCTTTGTGATATTTAGACAGAGAATGAGAACTCCTTGATCTTTGACAGATGAATATGAGTACAGGGACCATTAAAGGTTTTAATACACTGCCATGACCTCCCTAATTAAATCCATGTCTGTCAGAAAGCTCCGTCTGCACGCTCAGGGCTGGGACTTAGGGCTCAACTTAGCTACTTAAAAAGCTTTTTCGAACAAAACAAAATATTTTTGACTGTTTTGAAAAGTATTTTGAGATGCAACAAACACAAATCAACATCATTTTACGTTTAAAAACATGCCCGCAGTTCATTTACTAAACACTTGATGGCAGTATAAGCAGGGGTGACTGTGTGATAACAGAAGTCCTGATATGCATTGAGCATTTAGACTGTATCAGGTGCAACATGTCAACTTAAAGATTTACACAGCCACCGGTTTTCAACAAATTAACATTGGTCACCAACTTCAGAAATCTGCAGTGTATACAGCCTATTAGTACTACATAGTAGTATTGCATTGTGGGGAAAAAAATGTAATACAAACATTTAATCTTATTTAACAGTGATCTTCATATTTGAAAACAAGGTAAAGTGGGAAGTACAGCCGTATGAACTCTGGTAGACCATAGGAATGAGCATATTAAAGATTAATAACACCATATTAGAGAGGAAATTGGGAAGTGTCTTGTAGAAGTTTATTTGACAAAATAATTCATCATATTTTAAGTTGAGCTTGTGTGTGTGGGTGTGACACAATATGCTGCTTTTATTTATTGAAAGTGTCATACTACCAGCTTTGGTTAAAGCTATGTTTCTTTTATAAAATACACTCATATAGTTCCCTAGCAACAAGCGCTGATGGCAACCGCAGTGCAGTAAATATTTGAGTATATTTTCCCTCTCTCTTTGCCTAAAAGACAGTCACTTTCATGTTGCTATTCTGAATACAATAACAGAGGCAATTTTATACTGTTTGGCTGTAAACAATATACGGAGACTGAGTTTTTTTTTTATTTTTAGGACAGCACATTTTATGGTTTTAACTTGTGCTGTATTCGAGTCATTATATAAAGATTATAACCCTCTCAACTGAGTGAGCTTCCTAGTCTACAAAGGTAGCTGACTTCTGAGGCGGCATCCTCCTAACCATCATGATTCCTCATAAGTGACTGATCTGGAACATTTTAAATAGAGGGCTGCACAGCAGACTCGAATTGCAATTGATCTGAAAAGAGTTTCACATTAGCATGGTAATGATACTCCAATACGCATAAAAATACAAATGTCGTGTAAAAAATATTTTGGTATATTCCAACATATATGCTTATTTCCATGTTTATTTATTGACTTTGCGCTATAAATCTGCAATCTTGGATTTGTTTTCTTTAAATGTGATACCAAAAAAATAAAAAATAAAAATAAAATAATAATAATAATAATAATAATAAATAAAATAATAAAAACAATTTGATACTATAAAAAACGTAATTTTTAAAAGAAGTTGATTTAAAAGAAGGCTGCATTTACTTACTAGTCACATATACAGTAAAACAATAGTATTATGAAATATTATTACCATATAAAATATTTTTTAAATTTAATATTTTAAAATGTAATTTTTTCCTGTGATGGCAAAGCTGAATTTTCAGCAACAATTACTCCAGTCTTCAATGTCACATGATCCTTCAAAAATTATAAAAAAATGTGATTTGCCGCTAAAGAAACAATTCTTATTATTATCAGAGTTGAAAACAGTTGTGCTGCTTGGTATTTTTGTGGAAACTGTGATATATTTTCTTTCAGAATTCTTTGAATAGAAAGTTCAACATTTATTTGAAATGGAAAATTAAATCTGTAAAATTATAAATGTCTTCTCATTTATAATTTTATAAATCTAAATCTCTAATATGGGCCAATATATTGTACGTACCAAACACAATCCAATTAGAAGGTCTCAAACTGTGTGGCCACACATATTAAAATATTTCAATACATTTGAAGCATAATTTGAATCTGAAAATCTTGCATACCTACTAAGGCATCATAATTAACCTTTTGTGTAACCTGAAACGTGGCTACAGTGTCTTAAAATGCTGCCTCTGTAAGCTTCTCACTTGCTTTTGAGCATACAGTATATGCGTATGCATATTATGCACATCAATTTCATATACCAACAAAAATTTTAATAGGTGTCAACATAAATATACATTTACAACCACAGCAGGGCATAAGAATGATCAAAACTGCACGGCATCACTGCATTGAGCAGGATATGTTAGTCCACTGAGGTTACTGACCGCTTCATGAGGTGTGTAGAAATGATAAAATGGTTCAATGTATAAAGCATTTCATCCGTTTCAGGAGCAAAGTAATGACACACAGAATATATAAGGCACGGACTGTGCGAGATTAGTACGCCACGGTGAAATGAAACAGAAGACATAGATTGGACTTCCCACAATTACTCCCCCTGAGAGCTTCTGTTTCAGGCCTGCGCTGCAAAACAGCCTGTTAGTTTCAGAAGCTCGCTAGATTTTATTCCCCAGCCTGACTGTTGGTCTTCCACAGCCCTCAGATCCAACAATTGCAAAATCAACTTTTTACACCACAGCGTCAATTCCCTCACTCAGGGAAATTCCTGCGTTCCTTCATTCAGAAGCATAAAGAGGACAAAACGGCAACAAATTACAGAGAGGGACATTAACGCTGACGAAAACAGCATGACAAGAAAATGGTAGAGACTCGAGCCTCCCAGCTCCCTTTCTCGCCCAAAGAGATTTAAATAATAAAAACCGTCGGCCTGTGAACAAACAGGATAATTATGGCCTGCAGTCTTCCTGTCGCTGGTCAGGCACAGCAGAGCAGAAAGAAACGCGTTATTACCACTCAAAGCTTTCTTCCAAGGAATTAGGGAACATGAATGTTTCATGTCGCTGTGTTCGGAAGGGGACTAGTGTTGAAAAATCAACACATTATGACCAGACGTCTCTGTGTTGCATTGTCTCCCACTGTGAAAGTCATTGCATGTAAATAAAAATCTCAAATAGACTGTATAAATTTTCGCACACAGTGTAAATAGAGAGATTATGCGTTTGGGCAAATTGGATGTGAAACTGGCTCATATTTGTACAAGAAATGTGCTTGAAGTTCATGTCGGTAAAATTAGAATAAAAGATAAAAGCAAATATTGATGCCATGAAATTAGAGCACTCATTGCACAGTGTGTCCAAGTATACAATAAAACTATTTAAATGAAGGTTTAATCAAAACCAAGAAATGTCACCTCCCAAATGTATTTAATTTCAACAAAACCTTTTTCTTCCTTTTTTTATTCTACCTGCCAGGTGAAGTTAAATGTGGCTTTGAACATGTGAAACGAATATAGCACCAGGACAAGATGTGTTTCTCTAGGGTTTCTCTTTTTAATAAATAACTTGATAAAAAATGTAGCAAATTAATTTACCAAATTTACCAAAAACATGAACATTCCATCATCATTTACGCACCCTCTTGACATTCCAAATCTGTATGACTTTCTTTCTTCTATTGAACATAAAATAATTTATTTTAAAACTGTTTTTGCTCATACAATGCAAATCAATGGGGTCCAAAACAATGGATCCCATTGACTTTCACTGTATGGACAAAAAGACAAAAAACAAAACAACAAACACTTAGACATTGTTGAAAAAACTTGTCTTTCATGTTCTGCAGAAGAAAGTAAGTCATGCAGGAATGACGTGAGGGTACGTAAATGATGATGGAATGTCTTTCAATATACCTGCAACATTGAAAATCATGTGTCCTTGAAGTTTATATTCTCCAGGAAGTCAATCCATTATGTGAAGAACATGCAAATCTATCAAAAAGAATTTAGAAAACAGCGACTGTTTACAAACAGGTTTCCTGAATATTCTGTCTGTTTTCCATTGGTCGGTCAAACTGAATGCCCAATCTCATGCTACTGGTTGAACCATTGTTGCCGTGTTGAGATATTAAAACTAAGCAACATTTTGCTAATGCCACAGAGCCACCGTGTTCACAGTTTTCAGGGGAATTAACCTGCAAATGGCTTACTTACTGTAGTCTCTGCATATTAAAACTGAGATCATGGGAGAAAGAATTATATAACATTTAACGACTAAATTACACTTTCACCTTTAAAATGGCTCATTACAAAAGTGGTTCTAACAATCAAATTGATTTGCCTGAGCTGAAATTGTTAATTAGCACTATAACAGCTTGAGCTTGATAATGATCATGATAATATTTGTCTTGGTTTTACTATTATATCTTTTTTCCATGAGAATAAGATAATTAACTGTCGAAAAAATGAACACGGCCAGCTAATGAACCATGACAAAATAAATCATTTATAGCTCTGACCATTAACCGCCACATTGATCTTACCTGAATAATGCATTTACAATGACCTCTGATTATTTTTGAGTGCAGAGTGAAGGTATGGTGAATGACACTATGCGTTACAGGAATTGATTTATGAAACTAAACATAGCATACCCAAACTCAAATTACAGCGATGACAATGGATGACAATGTATGATCACTGAACAACAACAGCAACAACAACAACAACAACACACAAACACACACACACACACCCACACACACACACACACACACACACACACACACACACACACACACACTTAAAAAGCACAATAAACAAATTTTTGGGTCATGTGGTCTCAAAAGAAAAAAAAAAATATATATATGATATTTGTATATATAATGTGTGTGACTAAATTAATACATACAATTTTTATATACAATTTTATGAATTAATTCAGTCAGCACATTACATTTCTATTAATATAAAAATAAATATTAAAGTGTATTTTTATATATACAAATGTTTTGAATTCATTCAGTCACACCACATTAAATTTACAACCTGACTTGCACTAACATTGACTTAAAAAGTCAAATTATCTGACATTTTAAAAGATTTATTGGCCTTGGTCTGTGACATAATTTCCTGTTTTATATATTTCAAGTATAATATTATTTTCTAACAAATTATGGTTATTGTAATATACGATTATTTTATTTTCAAACCAATTAAGTGTTTTTTTTTTAAATCTTTTAATCATAATTTTTTCCCCTTCATTATGATATCAGGAGAGTTGTTTCACCCAGGCATTTTCAATTCATGCCTTTTAAAAAGTAAAAAATTAAAACATGCTCATCATAAAAGAGGTGTTGTCAAACCATTGTATGAGTGAACTGCATTTAAAAATATTTTTAGACAGGACAAAAAAAAGCATAATTTCATTTAGCATCATTTCATTGACCCCGTTTCCTATTTGTAGAGTCACTATTGTGCAACCTCTGGTTTAAAACCTTCAAAGAACATCCTAGCGTTCCTGAATCAAAGCACTGTCTGTAAAACCTACTCTTCCATGAAGCAAAACAAGCACCAAACCATCCACCTCTGCTTAGTCTCTCTTGCTAAAAATCACACGTACTCCGCCAGGATCTGCCCGGGCCTCAAACACACGCCGATTCTGGCTTTGCGCATCAGGCTCTGTGCATGTTCCTGCTCTAAATAGTTCAGTCAGAAGCGTACGTGGGCAGCACTATGGAACCTGTCCGCTTGGGCATCAGGTCTCCATCCAGCAGATGAGGCTGCCAGCGGCTGAGTGCAAAGAGGCAGATGGCGTATAAGCAGACAGATACGCTCTCCATCCACGCCGGCGCTCTGACGGCTGAGACAGTGTCGCCAACTGCTACCTCTAGTCCCACTTTGTTATGCCACTGTGCCTTATGACAGCCAACACGCTCCGCCTGAACCGCCAGGACCTGCATTTATTCTCTCACACGCCACTGTTTCCAAGACTCCTGACGGTTTTAGGCAGGATTACGGGGGTTTTGTTCAGGTGATAGTTTGCATTGCAGAGGAATTTGTTTGTTTGTAATTCCTGAAAGGCAGGAGGCTTATTTCAGGCTAAATTATTTTTGAGCGGCGCAATAAAGCTAAATATCACATACATTTGCGGTGACGTTGCAACCTACGGGCAAACGAGAAGTGCGCGGCCTCCAAAGGGCACCGGGTCCTTCATATTCAGCTGGAAGCTTTGCAGAGAGATTGTGTTAGGGCCTTACTTTGAATTTAAATGAATATTGCATGCTCTTTTTCAAATGTCATCTTCCTTGCATGCCAAGTTTACACTTTCCATTGCATATTTAGCCAGGGGAATGCATAAGGACCTTTCAATCAAGGAAAGGCACCTTCCTCTAGACTTTGTATTAATCATGAAAATGCATTCAGGGCAAGGCCATCCAGATGTCTAGTGGCAATTGGAATTTAAAAGCTTTTTTTGGCTTGTTATTTTGGTCTCTAGACTCTGGGAAATCCCAGATGCATCACCGGGGATTGCGCTCGCAGTCCAATTAGCATTTCCAGCAATTACAGCAAAGAAGGCCATGGTCATTTCAGAGGCAAGAAACTTGCAGAGTTTCAGGGCACTTTAGACAGGAATGGGATGTGTGAGATTAAAGCCGAACATGGAGTAAACAGAAGGAAGCTGAGCGGCCCATTTGAGAAGCGATGCTGAGAGACAGGACCACAGAGAAGGACGTACAAGGACTCAGGAATGCAGACATAAAGTGATGAGAGACACTATAGCTCCTCTATCTATCTATCTATCTATCTATCTATCTATCTACAAAAGAAAAAAAAGATTAAAACACACAACAAAGTTACAAAAACTTTAACTAAAATTAAAATGGAAAATAAAGAAATAAATAAAAACTAATAAAAATATAATAGTATCTCAATGATATTAAAATAGCACTTTGTAATTTTACTGTAAACTACAGTAAAATTCCCATCTTTTCAAGTAAAAACTATAAATTACTGTAGAATTTATGGTGAAAGACAGCAAAAGGACATTCCCAGAAGTCCCTGCATAACACATCAAAAATGATCATATTTTATTTAAGTAGTTTTCTGTTATTTAGTTAATATTTATTGCATTATGCACAAGATGCAAGATGCAGAATGGAAATGTGCCTAGATTTTAAATTATTGTCACATATTTTGTTTTTTAAGTCCTGTGTTTTTCCAGACTTTTTTTTTAAGTCCTGTGTTTTTCTCAAGATACAAAAAACAAAACACAAATTGAAAGGAAACATCCAAAGGACAGAGAGCAACACTAGAAAAAAATACATCAAAAACCTTTGTCACTGTTGAGCAATTTCTTGTGTTGCTGATAGTGAAAAAAAAAGCAAATGAAAAGGTCTTACATTTAGACACATCAAACCCCTCAGCTGATAAAACACCAAACTGCGTTGCATAAAGTAAGCCCCATGTGAATTTATAATTCAAAATAAAGTTTTCTTGTGGTGGGAGGCAATCTAACTTTGCCTAAGTTTGACAGACAGAAGCTATTCCAATTGTACATACAGTAAGTAGATACTTCTTGGCAATAATAGGAACTAGGTCAGGCGGCACATGCAATCATCTCACAATACACTGAAATATGACATCATGCCCTGACAACAATGAGCAAGGATAGCAAGAGTGTGGCCTTATATAGTGGTGCGTTGACTTGATCACACATAATAGCACTGCTGATGAAGACCTGAATGAAAGGCTATAATCAAGTGCATATAGAGGGCTCAAGACATATGAACTTTGCATTGAGTTTCTCCTCTCACATAATGTTGAAAGCACACTTCAGATCAATAAAACTGAAGACAGCCACCAATGAAACCGTTTTGAGAGTGTCAAGAGTGTGGCAGATCAACAAAAGGATGAGGTATAAATTGCTTGTGTTTCAAAAGAGGCTACAGCTGACCAATGAGAGAAAGGTAAATATTAAAAGAGATAAAGGTAGAGTGTCAGCCCTCAAAAAATACCATGATAACCACAATTATCAAACATTTTTTTATCAGTTATTAAACTTTTTTTTATTTGTTTTTTTATCAACGATACTATAAAATTAGTATTTTAATATTAACTAACGCTATATAAACAGTATAACAAATACAATATGTTAACAATTTGTATTAAAACTTTCAAACATTTCAGTATTCAATTTAAATATTACGGCAACACTTTACAATAAGGTTCCATTAGTTAATGTTAGTTAATGTATTAACTAACGTGAACAAACAATGAACAATACATTTATTACTGTATTTATTCATCTTTGTTAATGTTAGTTAATGAAAATACAGTTGTTCATTGTTAGTTCATGTTAATTCACAGTGCATTAACTAATGTTAACAAGCGCAACTTTTGATTTCAATAATGCATTAGTAAATGTTGAAATTAACATTAGCTAAGATTAATAAATGCTGTAGAAGTATTGTTCGTGCTTAGTTCATGTTAACTAAAGTAGTTAATTAATGTTAACTATTTAAACTTATTGTAAAGTGTTACCAATAAGACTTTGGTAACACTTTAGATTAGAGAACACTATTCACTTTAACTAGCTGCTTATTAGAATGCATATTACTAGCATATTGGCTGTTTATTACAGTAGTACTTATAAAGCACATAATAATGCCTTATTCTACATGACCATATTCTAGATCAGGGGTTTTCAAATCCATCCTGTATGTATCACTAAACTAAAGTTTCCCTCACAGTAACAGAGTTTGGTTATTAATGCGTTATATTAACACATTTAAATATTTAATAAAAAAATTATTACATTTTTTATTAAAAAAGTTTTTTAAAAATTCAAGAATAAAAAAAAAAAATTAAATCAAATTGTAATTTTGATATTGTGCCATCACATGATGTCCAGTGTAAAATCGAAAGCAAAACTGCTGTAGACTGTAGACTGTTTACGGACACAAAGTGCTGCTTCAAAATATCAAAAACACAGCATGACAAAGTAAAGCACATGCACTTTTAAAATGTTTTCTTAATAAAAAGCTGCACAGAAAGGAATCAGTGCCTTGAGCGTCTTGTGGGAAAAAGACTGCAGGAATAATGGTGCTCTGGCACTGAAGAGAGGAACAAAGAGGAGGGTGCAAAAGGGTTTGATGTGAGACGTCACAGGTAAAGACAGCAAAGTGAAGGGCGGGACAGAGATGAGAGAGAGAGTGAAGGATGGGACTAGAAGGTCATACAGAGAACAAAAAGAAGGGTTCGATTCAGCTACGGTTGAGGAGAGAGACGTAAATAACAAGACTGACAGGTGAATGGAGGCTCTTTTTTGTCGAGACTGCATTTATAAGTATGTGCAGCTGTGAAGTTCACTTTAAGTGCTGACAAGAGAGCGTGAAAACAGAGTATACCTGAGAGAGAAACCATCAAGGGCTGTGAAGTGCTGTATGGGGAGAAACATTGACAATATGTTGACATAGCTGATAGGACAATGCTAAATGTGTTGATAGTATAAAGCAGTGATGGGCAATCTTGGCCCTTCCAGGCCACTTTCCTGCAGAGATTTGATCCAACCCTGATAAAACTCACCTGCCTGTAGCCTTCTAGTAGTCTTGAAGACAATGATTAGCTGGTTCAGGTGTGTTTGATTAGGGTTGGAGCTAAACTCTGAAGGAAAGTGGCCTGGAAGGGCCAAGTTTGCCCACCCCTGGTATAAAGGATTTACTGAGGTCTTTGTGAAAGAGACATGCACTCTATGCACTCTTTTCAACAACCTCACACTGCTACATGCAGGC
>NW_015536497.1:683811-687250 GCF_001515605.1 Sinocyclocheilus anshuiensis | reverse complement strand
CACCCCCGCACACACACACACACACACACACAGAGCTCAAGTGTGTGAAGAAGATATGGTCTTTTTGCAAGTGAAAATCTACAGTTTCAAACAGTGTCAAATAATTAAAATATCACCACATCACAGTATTCTGCACTCACAAAGAGATCTCACTCAACAATATGTTGATCACTGGTAGTCTGTCGAAATACTTTCAGTCACAAATTATGTGACAGAACATTCGATTTCAGTCTGGCTCATTAATTTACTCAAATACACAAAAAATGCAATATGTATATATTATGATTTGAATACACCTATACGATGAGCATGTGGTTAATTTCTGAATCTAAATTGTTTTAATTTTTTTAAAGGGAATAAAGTCAAATATATCACAGTGATACAACTGAACTGTACTGTTTTTTATATTGTAATTTTAAAAATCAGTTACTTTAGACAAGAGAAGGTAAAATGTAACAAAATCTAATGAAATTTATGAAATAATAATCCATAATAAAATAATTTTAACTTTCTTTACTGAAAAAATAACTTTTTTAAAATAACGATTACGTAAACTCATGTATCATAGGTGCTAGGAAAATACATATTCAATATTTGTTGAATCTGATTGTTAAACCATATGACATTTTTAGAGTCATTACATTTAAACTTTTCATGACAATATTTTAATAAAATGTTATCTTTTACTGTTTCTAAATATAGTTTTCCAAACTCATATTTTTTCCATCACCAGTTTTGCCAAAAGATTTGCAAGCAAACACAAAGTTTCTCAGGAGAATGCAAAGGTTTTGTGAGCAAATGCAAAGTTTCTCGGAAGAGCATAAAAGATTGGCAAGTGAACACAGTTTCTCAGGAGAACGTTTTGTGAGTGAATGCAAAGTTCTTCAAGAGAACGCAAAAGATTTGCAAGCGAACACAAAATTTATTGAGAGAATGCAAAAGATTTGCAAGTGAATGAAGTTTCTCAGGAGAACACAAAAGATTTGGAAGCAAACTAAATTTCTTTGGGGAATGCAAAATATTTGCAAGTGAACTCAAAATTTATTATAAGAATTCAAAACGCAAATGCTTTGCAAATGAACTCAAAACATTTTGTGTTCTCACAAAACAACTTTGTGTTTTCTGGGAGGACACAAACATTTCTTGGGAGGACGCAAAAGCATTCAAATAGAATTTTTCCTCCCATCTCATATTATTTCCATCACCAGTATTGCAAAACAAAGTTTTGCAAGTGAACATGGTTTCTCAAGCTTTTTTTTCCTTGGGAGAATGCCAAAGCACTGAAATATAATTTTTCCTCCCATCCCTTTTTTTCCCCATCACCATCAAATTTTTTGCACCATTAGTCACCACCAAATAAAATGTAAAAATAGCGACATAAAAAAAAATTCTAAACACTCTTTATCTACCATTGGTGACTTTTACATTTTCTTAAGTAAATGTGAGTGCTGCTTACCCCTGCAAATCCCCTGCATGATGCTCAGCAGTTGCGATTTGTTGCCAGGGTGTTCCTAGGCAGTTATTGCACAATGTAGGTTATTTTACTAGGGTTTTATGGGGGCATTTGCCCAACAAAGATAACAGACCTGACCAACACTCAGCAGTTCTCCTCCGCAGCCCATCAACTCAACTCCACACACACTCCATTTCCAGCTACTGTCCCCATGATTCTTATTCAGGCAGAAGAAGGAGGTCTTTTAATTGTTTCCCATGCACACATTTCCTAAGTGTGCCCCTCTGCCAGCGCTCAGAGACTCAGAGGGGGTGGAAGATCCCGTGAGGCTCGCCGGGCGGACAGGGCCGTGAGGACTGCAGAAAGAGAAATGCACAACACTATAAATACATTTATGGCAAGAATGTCTGCTTTTAAAAAAAGGCCATTTCCTGCTCTGTGAAGCTGTCACATATTTATATTGATATTCACATGATGTGTGTCTGTGAAGATGATATATGGTTACTGCCTGGATGCAAATAGAAGGCAAAGGTGGAAACTGGTTTCTGTGAATGTCAATAGTATTTTCATAGAAATGAGAAAAAATATATCATTGTTCCAGATAAAGAAGAAAATGCAGATCCCTTGCTTACTTCTATGGCTGTTTGTTCCTACTTTAGAAACACAGCATAAAACAAAGGAGTCAATCAGACAAGTAAAGCGCATTACACTACATTAATTTTCCCTGCATTCCCTGAAAATTGATTCATTATTCTGTGTTGAAAGCAATTATAAAGTTTACACCGCTTGCATTAGAGAGGCTGGAAGGTTGTTGACAGCTCAGACACAGAGTGGGCTTTTGGTTGTGATAATTACTCATTAAACGTGGAGGTGGTGTTCAGTTCTGAGATGGTCACATGGCTCGATGTAGTCGCACACCCTGTATCTAACCCCTATCTCAGAATGCAGACAATTAACAAAGGCTAACAAAGTGACGAGTAACAGTATTAGCTGCAGACGTTTTGGCCTGTTACATGGTTCTCATCATCTCTCAGTCATTTGCTATTTGACATTTTGACACCGAGGCGTAAAATGAAGGTAAAATTAAAGTTTTATCTCAGATTGGCTTCTACATTTTTCTCTAATTGATTATTGGCTATTTACAAAGTGTCACATATAAAAGAGATGTGGTTGGCAACATTAACGTCTCTAGGTTACGTATGTAACCATGGTTCCCCGAGGGAACGAGACACTGCGTCGAGATTCGCTTTGGGAACGCCCCTGCGTGACCACGTTCTGAAGCACGTGTAAAATCAGTCCAATGGAGCAGCGAGACGTCACGAGCGAGGTGACGTACGCACCAGAAAGCATAAAAGCGCATCCGGCAGAGCGCAAACCAGCTTCGATGAAGTAGCGCCTGCAGGGATGCAGGGAGTATGGCAAAGAGACGCAGCGTCTCGTTCCCTCGGGGAACCATGGTTACATACGTAACCTAGAGACGTTCCCCTTCAGGAACTCGAGCTGCGTCGAGATTCGCTTTGGGAACGAGAATACCCACTGCGCCATACTACCAAGTCCCTGCCTTTGTGTGTATCAGATGAGCACATCACGAAGAGAGAACTTGGGAACCTGGGGTAGATGCCAGGTCTAGGTTATAGAAGCGGACAAAAGTGTGAGGAGAGGACCAGCCAGCCGCAGCACAAATGTCCTGCAAGGCCACACCCAAGCTGAAAGCTGCGCCCTGACCCCCATAGGCGACGGGAGGCCAGAGGACTCGTAGGCTAGTGAGATGGCCTCGACCACCCACCTACTCATAGTCTGCTTGGTCGCCAGAAATCCCTTCTTTGGCGGACCAAAACAAACAAAAAGCTGATCTGCCTTACGCCACGGGGCAGCTCTGTGTGCGTAAGCGTCCAGTGCTCTAACTGGACAGAGCAGATTAAGCCTTTCTTGGCCTACTTCCTGGAACGGAGGAGGACAGAATGCCTGAAGTACTATGGGCCCTGG
>NW_015536497.1:674084-683061 GCF_001515605.1 Sinocyclocheilus anshuiensis | reverse complement strand
CTCGGCTGGCCAAATGATATTTTATTTTGGCGACTGCACGAATCACACCTCTTACGCGAGGGACTGTGGTGGCGAGTCCACAGTCTCCTCTGTCTCGACACTCATCACCTCTACCTCCTCGGAGGAAGATAGATGAAGTGCCTGGCTCTCTCTCCGGGGGGAAGAAACCGCAGCGCAGGCTTCCGAACCCTGAGAGAAAGCCGCGGATCTAGCGGGTGAGGACCGAGAAAAGGACGAGCCCGTCTCGGATCCCTCCGCTAAATCCACTTTCGATCCCCACGACAACAGTCTGCGCTGTGCCTCAGCAACAGCTGGACCGCTGCCCGCGGGATCGCGAGCCTGGCCGCTCTCATCAAACACGGCCAGGCGAGAGCGGAGCGTGCGCAGCGAGAGCAGCTCGCAGTCATGACAATCAGCCCCCTCGAGAGCTGACCGTGCATGCTCCGCTCCCAAACAAACGACACACAAATCGTGTGTATCCCCTGCCGTCAGATATCGTGGGCAGGGAGGAACACAGCGTTTGTACTGCCGTTCGCTCGCCATAGACTTTCTCATTGTTTTATATATATATGAGTGCTTGTGCGGACAGACAACAGTAAATAGACAGATACATACACAGAGCGCTACTGAAGAGCAGAAGCTGGTTTGCGCTCTGCCGGATGCGCTTTTATGCTTTCTGGTGCCTACGTCACCTCGCTCGTGATGTCTCGCTGCTCCATTGGACTGATTTGACACGTGCTTCAGAACGCGGTCACGCAAGGGCATTCCCAAAGCGAATCTCGACGCAGCTCGAGTTCCTGAAGGGGAAACATTATCGTTGTTCATAAACCTGTCCATTCCAAAACTTTTGACTAGTTTTTTATTTGCTTTAAAAGGCTTTTATTTTGTTGTAGTTATATCACATATGCATCAAGTTGAAGTCAGGAACTGTATCTGCTTGATTCATGAACCAATCAGACCATTTTGATGAATGATCATGAACTGGACATCACTACTAGTGCACATGTCAAGTGTTCCAGTAAATAGGTCTGGTTATCAATACAGATTTCCTGATTCGATTCAGATTCACAAGCTCTTGATTAACTTTGATTCTGATCATTCACTGTGAGAAATACAGCGCTCTGTTATCACTAGAATATCAATCAGAATCGAGGGCCCGAAAGAGCTGTTGCATATATACAGTATATATATATATATATATATATATATATATATATTTATTTATTTTTGCTGTATGGGGGCCACCAAAAGCAAGCATATTTGGCCACCCCATTATATGTTGCTGAAGCCTTTTTTTTTTTTATAAATGCGAGAGCTCAAACACTGGAATAATCCATGCATCTCCATCATCCACCACATTCTGCGGCACAGAGATAGGAGATAAAATAGCTGTGTGTGTGAATGAATGTATTTACATCTTAATCAGCCTTTCAGAAGGAACCGCACACATTTTCTAAGAATTATGCCTCATATTGATGTGTTAATATCCATTCGGCAGAGATCTTCATTAATTTTATATTACAAGAGGAGCAATTAACCAGTTTAGACTCTATATACTGTGCTTTAGCACAGTTCAGATCAATAAGTGGTGCCTTTCCAACTTTAAATATTTGCATATTTCTAACTTTATTCTCCCTCTGCAGAGAAGAAAGATTTACACTGATAAGATGCAAGCGCCTGCGAGGCACTCTCAACAGTTGGTCAATAAAGAAACGCTGCTGATCTTTTACATTATAAGAAACATGCTAACATTTCAAACATGCAAGTATTTCACCTCAGGATATGCAGTTTATGAGTTTGTGATATGCTGTTGTTCCAATTCTTGTGACTGATGCAATAGATTCAGACATTTAAAGCAATCTGCAACCATTTATCAAATGTCAGTTCCTCAGAGTGGCACATGCACATATACAGCAATGCGAGAGCTGAATGTAGCAAGAATTGCTGTTTAAGTGACGTGGTAATTTGCTTCGGTTTAATCAGTGGTGGCATATTGAACGACATCCAATCAGAGAGTGATCTTTACATCACTTAAGCTCCTAATGAGCTGTACGCGCATTATGAACGCTCACACTCAAATAAAAGGCTCAAGGTCATATTCTCACACAGCATATAAGGTCAAGCTCATTATATGTCCATTGACTGCAAACAGTATAGGAAACACAAGTGACATTTTTCTCTAATTCATTATTGGCTGTTTTGTCATAAAAACAGAACAACAACCTGTAAACAGGTGCCAGTGATATTAAACTGTATATTTACAAAGACGGGTCAGTAAGTAGAACAGCTTATCAAATATCAAAACACTGGCATTACTAGATTCCCACCTGGGGTGAATCTAAATGGAGTGCAATAGTCCAATTCACGAAACAAATGACTCTAAAGGAGCAGTCACATTTACTGTTTCCTTTGCTTCATTCAAAGCTACACTTTTGACAATAAATAATGAACCTTTTTTGTCCACAAAATTTCGCTGAAATTTCACTAATGTGACCACACCTTTTATTTCAGTGACCAATTCAGAAAAAAAAGACTGTTATGAGTGAATCAGTCTAAAACACTCCTGAATCAGTCTGAGACAATGCCATGTCTAATTTATAGCATTAGCAGGGATAGGCTTTTTTACCATTCACAATTAAGCAAAATAGATATTATACACTGAGAAAAAGTGTGTTGGATTTACATGATTTAATCATGCATATTGGTCCCATATGAATCAAGTAAGAAAAATAATCATTTTTTTCCTCGTAATTTCAATATCATAGATTGAAGTTGTTTTTAAGTGACCCAAGTAAGTAGCCTCAAAATGATTTTATTTGGTTTTCCAACAGTATTAATTAATTAAATTTCATACATTTTTGTCACATTATAAGATTATACTAAATAAGAATGATAAGATTTTACTAAACAGCTAATAAGCTATTAGCTATCAATAATACATGCATGCTAAATACTAAGCATTAAATGCTCTTTGAGTAAAGCAGTAATAACATGTGCTCTACCAGTCCACAGCTTAAGCAAATGCTCCACTCTTCTCCACAATGTTTACCCAGTGTAATTTAAACGGTTCAACATAATTCCAACATAATTGAACATTAATCACTATATTAAACACTATCAAGCCTCCTGCTTTTCTCATCTTGTTCAAAAACACATAAAATAACTCTTAATTTCATAATATTTTACTCTTCTCATTAAGTCCCAAGCAAAGCATGCAAAAAAATTTTCAAGTACTTGATTGGTTCACATTCATCCTAAATAATTTAATCTAGTAGAATGTATACATTTGAGTGAATTACATTAATCGAAAGCAAAGACATCAAGTTTAGAAGAGAAACACAATTTTGTTGTGTAGATCCCAAAAAATTTGATTGGGTAAATTGGACAATATGGGTTTTCCATTTATTAATCATAATCAGGATTAACTAAATCTAAAACTAAAACCATAAAAATTAATTACTTGAAATAAAATAAAGATTAAACAAAATAAAAATATTTACAAATTTATTTAGTTTCAGATAGCTGCCAAGGCAACATTTCTCATGTTCATTTAGTTAAACTTGAAGTAAAACAACTAAAAATAAACTTAAATTAAAACCTAAAACTGAAATGTTTAAAAACAAACATATTTTCAAAAATATACAAAAAATGGCCATGTACATTCTACAGAAATACTATATAAAACTCTATACAAATTAAAATGCAAAATGGACATTGCAATTGTAATATACCCAGATGAATTGAAACACAGTGAATCAAAATCAAAATTGAATCAACTTGTGAGCTTGTGAATCAGAATTGAATCTGGAAGTGTGCATTGATTCCCAATCCTAATGACTTAAAATACACAAAACTGGAATTGCCCTCCTTTTTCAACTTGCCTCAACACACCTGCCTTCAAGTTTGTAGTATGCCTAGTAAGAGCTTGATTAGCTGGTTCAGGTGTGTTTAGTTGGGGTTGGAGCTAAACTCTTCAGGACACTGGCCCTCCAGGACCGAGTTTGGACACCCCTGCATTAGACTGTTGCTACAGACAATTTCCTGCTTTTTAAAATTCCCAAACAATTAAGTTTGTCACTCCTTCCTCTTAGCAGTCTAGTGCAACTTTAGAAAGTAAGCACACACAGTGTTCCTCTTTATAGACATGACAAATGAGTAGAGCTCATTTATGACAGTTGTAATAAAAGCAAATAGAACAAAACTGCAGCGTTGATGTATCCGAAGTTAAGTGACAGCTTTTTGATGCGTTTGAATGTGGCGCAGCGAACACGTTATATTTTTGTACCAAACAGTGTCTTATGCAGTGACTAGCCTTATTGCTAATTTAAGTGAGCATGATGGAAACGATGGTGTTGTATAACACTTTTACCTTAGGCTTCTGTTAGACATCAAAGTGTTTTTTTTTCGGCACCTTGACAGTGGTGAGTCACTGTAAAAAGTGAATGCTAAACACAGCTGCTAAAAATGTGTTCCACCCCCAAAAGCCCTCCACCTCCATCTTGTTTAATGATTGTATTTCTGCTACTGATTAAACATGATTTTCATTGGGAGATCTGTGCCCTAATGCAATTAACTTTTCACTAGCTAACACCACCAAGTGAATATCATTACATTACCTGGAACAATTAAGCTTGTTGATACACAGACAAGGCAAGAACAAAATGTCTCAAAAAGCCATTTATGATTTCCCACAAGAACAGGAGAAATGGGTACTAATAAAAGGTAAATAGCCATTAATCCATTTTGCTGATGCACGGTACAGAAGAACAGAGGAAAAGAGAATACTCAACACCACAGAAAAACACTGTCTTTAACAACAAGCACCTTCATACTGTATATGTACACTGTATATATATTCTATGGAAGAATGACTGATTTGGTGAGAAATAACCGATTCAAAGAAATGAGTCTCCAACCATGTCAATATGTCTGAATTTTTGTTAATGATTCATTGCATTATTTTTTGGAATTATTATGGTCTTAATTAATTACCTAAAATTAGCATGTTAAATTGGTAGGCCTAACAAATCAAAACAAAACACCAAACAAAAACCAAAACACACACACACACACACACACACACACACACACACACACACACACACACACACACACACACACTCACACACAAAAAGCTTATTAAAATGGCATCTGATTATCAGTGGATTTGCATGGTACTGCTATCCAAAAGCATGGCGAACTCCACAGGAATATCTTTGCCAGGGTCCACCACTGCCTAGAGGTAACGATAATACTTAATGAAATGAAATAAGTTTATTAATAACTAGCAAGGGGAGAATTCAGAATAAAATAACCTCAGATAGCTCATCACAGCTGCCATTTCCAGTGAAGAAATTCACTTGTTGATTCACTTAACTTGCCAGATGTGACAAATACTGTCAGTCATAGACATTTCAGCACCACAGTGAACAACAGAGATCAGAAATCTACTTGGCAAACGTTAACTACACAAAATTGAGCAGCATAGAAATTAATTTGCTTTTATTAATACAACATGATGCTTTCCCATGAGTCCTCGAGCACCTGAGCACCCACGGGATCAACGTCTATGCCTCCTCTCACTGTCACACAAGGAGTTAAAAAAATGAGTCATATTGACGTGCTGAAATCGCGTTTGGTCTCGTACTGTATCGCGTACCTTGTCAGTGTCGTGCGCTTTGCTTGGCCATTTGTTGTGATAAACAGGGAAGTGTGATTAAGCGCCAGCAAAACAGTGTAAAGAAATACTCTTTGTGAGGAGCAGTCAATCAGCAGAAGTTAAAAGCAGCTTGTAAGTGTATTTATTTCTTGTCTCAGTGTTTAGCGCATATATACACCTTGCTACGTGTACTGTGTTAGGCTAACTGAGACTTGTCATTTGCACTTATATATTGTTGCTCTTTTGTTAGTTTTGACTGCTTTTATTGTCCTCATTTGTAAGTCGCTTTGGATAAAAGCGTCTGCTAAATGACTAAATAAATAAATAAATATTGAGTTCATCGCCAATCAGCAGTGAGTGTCAGCTATAAAGAAATTTGACACTATGCATTGTGAACAGTGAGGTTTGAAAGCAACATTAAGCAAGTTCCAAAGAGGCCAAATAATCGGTTCTCAAATTAAAGGTGCTTCATTCACAATACTGCTAAATGTAATGAGTCATGGGTAATAGCCTGGCAAACAAAGACGGAATGTGGAAAACATGGGCAAACTGCATCAGCAAAATACAGATTTGCTATTTGTAAAGCATTTTTTTTTCAAGGTCAATGCACAAGATGTATAACCTGATGTAAGGTGCACAAAATCTCTTGAGTACTGAATGAAAAAAATGAACATAATTTTAATCGATGAACTGTATTTTTATATAGGTCAATAACAAATAAAGTAGGCAAAGAAAGCACTAAAGAAAAGGAAAATTCTAGTTTAAACATGTGCCAAGTTCTTAGAAATGTACTCCAGTGTACTATTCATATTTACTTCATATGGTTTTGAAACTTAATGTTTTTGAAAGAAATATTATGCTCACCAAGGGTGCATTTATTTGATCAAAAATACAGTAAAACAGTAATATTGTGAAATATTATTACAATTAAAAAAAAACTTTTTTTTCGATTTTATCATGTTAAAATATAGTTTATTCCTGTGATGCAAAGCTGAATTTTCAGCATCATTACTCTAGTCTTCAGTGTCACGTGATCCTTCAGAAAACCATTTCTAATCAATTTCTAATCTTTCATTAAATTATAGTTGATATTTCACTAGTGCCTGATGTTTTTTTGGAGCGCTTTTAAACATCGTGAAATGACCAAGCAGCTGCCATTGAGACGAATAGGAATGTCAGCCAATAGCTCTCGCCAGGCATTACAGACCTTTTTAGTCCTTGAACACCGTTCCTATGAATCAATCACATGGGCTTTGAACACCATTCTTACCGTATAAATCTGTCATTTCAGAGGTGCCTTATGGTTGGGGTTAGAGATCTGCGGTTGGATCATAGGAATGTTAGATGTCGATCCAGGAATATGTCCTACTTGGCTACATCATGTCACTGTAGCCATATGCGAAGCCTGTAAAATATATAAAAAATTCATGCTGGTGAGAATGAAATAAAAAATTACCGTAATGAAAATCTCATAGTCTCCGAACACAACTTCATCTGTCTAATTTAAAACAAGCACCAAAGGCAACTGAAAATAATCAAGCAACTGCATTGCGACAAGCAATACTTGAAAGTGGGAAGTATTAAGTCTCGTAATCTGTGTGTATATAAATATACATTTTTAAAACGACTGAAGTCTGGAGATCTTAATATAGGCAGAATAAGAATGAGGTGGTGGGCGGTAGTTCTGTAGGTGTGTGTGAACTAATCCTAATTAGTCTATACAGCGTAGAGGTTCTGTAATAATTACCTGCTGCAGAGATTGTAGACTTGTTATGATCTAAACTGTATTCATTATTGTGATTATTACTTCTGAAGAGATTGCGGTTTTAAATGCTGTATGCTGTGGTAACCGTTTGACTGTAATTAGTACTGTGATACTACAACTATAATATCATTGTAATCACGGCTTTAATGTAGAATAACAGGCTATCTGACTGAGTCTTAAGAACAGGGCTGTTGCAAAATCAAGTTTGAAAACTAAAACAAAAACTTTTTTGGGGGAAAAACTGCTTTAGTAGACCTACAATAACTGTTTTCAACCTTGATAATAAGAAATGTTTCTTGAGCAGCAAATCAGCATATTAGAATGATTTCTGAAGGATCATGTGACACTGAAGACTGGAGTAATGATGCTGAAAATTCAGCTTCATCACAGGAATAAATTACGTTTTAAAATATATTAAAATAGAAAACAGTTATTTAAAATTTTTTGTTACATATTTATAAAATGTAGCACATACATGTGTTAATTAATGTTGAGTAGCAAAAATGGTCAGGACAAAAAAGCTCTTACAAAAGCTATAGAGAAAAAACTGTTTTTTTGAATTAGACAGTATATGGCTTTATAATGTAATAAAACAAACCTTTCCAAGACACTAAATGTTTGTAAAGACAGCTAACAGTATCATTAATAAGTTTAAAATGTAATGTACCACAGAAAACCATTCAAGGCGTGTTAGAAAAAGTACAATTTCATCAAGGGAAAAAAGATGTTTGATCAGAGCAGCTGAGAAAAACCCTCGATTTATTGCCAAAGACTTGCAAGAAGAACTGATGAAAGAGGAAAAAAAACATTTCAATGCAGACTATAAGAAGAACACTAAACAAGCATGGCTTTCATGTCCAGACACCTCGCTTTAACGGCTCTCTTGACCAAGAACAACATAAAAGGCAGATTTGAACATTCTAAAATGAATTTGAATAGACCTGTGGAGCTCTAGAAGAATGTTTTATGGAGTGATGAGACCAAACTGGAACTTTTGGACTCATGAATCAGTGACATGTCTGGTGCAAAAAAAAGCAAGAACACCATCTCCATGGAGGTGGACCAGTCCTGTTATGATGGTGCTTTGCTGTTAAAGGAAGTGGAAATCTTGACTGTATGAAAGACATTACAGATTCTTTGAGGTATCAGGCCATTTTGTGCTCAGACCGAAGCTTGACGATAACTGGACTTTTGCAGTGGGATAATGATCCCAAGTATATGTCCAAATCTACAAAAACTGTAGGAATCAGTCGTAGAATGTTCTTAAGTGGTCTGCTCAGTCTCCAGATTTAAATCTCATTGAAAATCTAAATCTTTGGTGGGTTTTGAAGAGAACAGTGGAAACATGGAAACGTCTCGGTTACGTATGTAACCCTCGTTCCCTTCGGATGACCGACGAATTGGGATCCTACCAAAAGGCCACAGCTACCGCCCCTTCCAGTGTCCTATGGAAGCCACCTGCGCCCCTACTTTTCGGCGTAGGCCAGGGCTTGCACAAGAGGACCAGCTACTGCTACTATGGCACTACCCACTGAGTAAGACTGGATAACACT
>NW_015536497.1:669150-673997 GCF_001515605.1 Sinocyclocheilus anshuiensis | reverse complement strand
CTGATATATATATATATATATATATATATATATATATATATATAATACTCGTCAAATGCTGCATTTATTTGATTAAAAATACAGTAAAAACAGCAATATTGTGAAAAAACTATGATACTTTTTTTTCAGGAGTCTTTGATGAATAGAAAGAAACAGCATTTATTTGACATTGAAATCTTTTGTTTCATTATAAATGTTACAAAACATTAGACATTATAAATTATAAATGTTTTTACTGTAACTTTTAATCAGTTTTATGTTTCCTCGCATATTACAATGATTTTTTAAAGGATTATGTGACACTGAAGGCTGGTGTAATGATGCTGAAAATTCAGCTTTGCTATGACAGGAATAAATTAATAAAAGATTTAAAATAAAAGTTATTTTAAATTGCAATAATTAAACAGTTTTACTGTATTTTTAATCAAATAAATGCACTCTTATTGAGCATACGAGACTTAAAAAAAAACAAACAAACATGAAAAATCCTAATTATTGCAAACTTTTGACCAGTACATCTTCATATCTTCTTTAAACATTGATATATAATGAATTTAATGTATTACGTAGCTAATTCTAAACAAATTCTGATCTAATCAAAGTGTGATCTAATATTTGACTGGTTTCACCTTCACCATTTCCGTTTTCATTATTTCAGTCTTTTTCTGTCGTACTACAGCACCCACTCTTTCGGTGTTCTCGACTGAATGCAACAAGAGCGTTACCGGTATTCATTACCATGGGACTGCTTTACAATTCAAATGAACGCTGACCCCCTGTGATATACATGAAATGAGTATGTGAGTTCTGGAACAGACATCTTGTCAGCAGAGTCGCCAAATAAAATTCTATTTCCTCTGGCTGGGCACGACGGGACAGCCCATGTCACCCAACCTCTCGTACCCAATTACCTTTGGGTCAACACAGGGGAAATTGGCTTCAACATTGATTATTTTCTATCCCGGTGGGGTGTATGAATAATTGACCCATCTGATGTCCTGAGTTTAACTCTCCCTGAAAACACTGCAGTACAGTTATCAGTCGTGAGAGGCCTGTGTGTACGTAGCTTGAACATGCTGCCTCCAAAAAGCTCATCTGAGACCAGTTCAAACAAAGGCTGGCACTCTTATGCTTTTTATCATTTCCCTTTATTTATTCTTACCTCATTAGTTTCATCAGAGCAAATAACACCCACATTGTGGATATTAACTTTTATTAAAGTCCTAATATTCACTCTTGTAGTAAGAATCGATTTCTTGGCCGTGATTTATTGGTTGATCAGCAGGGTGTTTGGTCATTACGTGGTGGTCTAACGCTGTACTGTTTAACCTCAGGAGTGCAGTCTGCTGTCTCATTTCCATGGCAACTCAGAAAGGATGTGTTTAGGTCTGCTCATAATGTATAAGAATCTATACAACACACAATTTACTGGGTTGAAGTTGCCATAAATCTGTATTTATGGTAACCCCAACCCCTAATTTACACATTACAAGTGAAACAGCATCAGTCCAACTGATTTTAACAGTAGGTAACTGTTCCATTCCATCTCCTGTCATGCAATGCAATAATTTTCGTGAAGCCTGGACTATACTAAAAGTGGCACTACACAGTGCAATACATATTATGATTAATTACATGGTGATTGATCCACATGATACAAATATAATGCAATAAATATAAACCATATAAAATAAAACTAACACTCTTTTGTACATTACAGATATAAAAAAGGAAAAGAAATTAAAATTATTTATATAAAATATATTCATATGTGATGTGTCATGCAGGCATTCCTATTACTGTTTTTCACTGAATATTATACAGTAATTCATAGCTTTCACATGCAAACCCCACAAATTTTATAGTATTTTACAGTAAAATTACATATAATGCAGTGTTAAACCATTTACAAGGCTTTCACTGCATAGTAAAGTAACTTTACAGTTCAATCATCACAACTCTCAGAGCTCCATCGAGTCAGACCAGACAGTAAAGGCAAACTTAGATAGGAAGAAGTGATTGACTGGCTGCAAAGCCAGTGACGAGATCAATCAGTGGCAAGGAAGGGTTTCATTAGTGAACTTGGTTTTTAAATAATTAACGGGTTTTGTACTGTACTTGTAAAAATTACAGTTTTTTTAAAGTGTAAAAGTGAAAAGTGAGCACTTGAGACGAAAAAGCTTTTTTTTTTTTTTTTTTTACTGAGTACTTGATATGATTGCACAAATATAAATAAATCTATAAATACACAGACAGATGTATCAATGCAGTACTGTGAACAAAAATGTTGCAATACATTGCTTATAATACATATGCTTATAATACATTGGTTATATCGGTACAGTCCTAAACATAATATATGACACAAAATTATTTAAGCACAGAAAAAATTTTAATAAAAAGAGATAAATAAATAATTGCACAAAATTAAACTTGTGCATCATCATTTATATATCATACCACTGCTTGTATAATTCACATTGTGAATTCAGCTGCAGTTTCTTTTAAAATATTGATTACAATTCTATACAACATACTGCTTTTGATGGTTTGGATTTGAGCTGTTGCGTTCGTGAAGACAGCCTGGAGCAGATTCCATACTGAACAGCAACAGCACTCAACTCAACAGGTCTATGGAGGTCTAAATAAATAAATGAAAAGATATATATGAATTTATAAAAATATGCTAAATTAAATAATGTGAAATGACCATTTCCTTGTATCGTGCATGCTGCGTATTACTGATATTAACTATATGGCTCCGCGTTATCGCCCAGGAAGAACTATTGTTCCAGCCACCAAAGACAGATTCACAAATAACCTGCCTGATTTATCTCAACTACTCTGTGTACCCATAAACACATAGACGAAATGACTAGCAACATGGGCACTATCTTCTCTAATACATTAGAAGCTGTTGCCCCCATCAAATTGAAAAAGGTTAGAGAAAAACATACTGCTCTATGGTACAACAGTAATACCCATTCTCTCAAGAAAGAAACTCGTAATCTTGAGCGCAAATGGAGAAAAACTAACTTGGAAGTTTTTAGAATTGCGTGGAAAAACTATATGTCCAGCTATAGACAGGCTCTAAAAGCTGCCAGGGCCGAGCATATCCGCAAACTCATAGAAAATAACCAAAACAATCCAAGGTTTTTATTTAGCACAGTGGCTAGATTAACAAATAACCAGACGCCACCCGATCTAAATATTCCCTCACAGTTTAATAGTAATGACTTTATGAATTTCTTCACTGATAAAATGGATAACATCAGAAATACAATAACAAATTTAGATTCTACAGCATCTAATACTTCATTCATCGCACCCAAAGAAAAACTGCAGTGCTTTACAAATATAGGACAGGAAGAGCTAAATAAACTTATCACTGCATCTAAACCAACAACATGCCTATTAGATCCTGTACGCACTAAATTACTGAAAGAGTTGTTACCTGTAGCAGAAGAACCGCTTCTCAATATTATTAACTCATCGTTATCTTTAGGTCACATCCCAAAACCATTCAAGCTGGCGGTTATTAAGCCTCTTATTAAGAAACCACAACTAGATCCTAACGAACTGGCAAATTACAGACCCATCTAAAATCTTCCGTTTATGTCTAAAATTTTAGAAAAAGTAGTCTGCTCAATTGTACTCCTTCTTGCAAAAAATGATCTATGAAGAATTTCAGTCAGATTTCAGGCCCCACCATAGCACAGAAACTGCACTTGTTAAAATTACAAATGACTTGCGTCAGACCAAGGCTGCATCTCATTGCTAGTTTTACTTGAACTTAGTGCTGCGTTCGACACTATAGATCATGACATACTTCCGGATGCGTTTGTCGACAGTGACATTGTCGACACAATTCTTAATGTAGCAGAATACTGTTGATGTGTACTCTTCCAAATCCTGATTATCAAAGACATCCCAATAGGTTCTTTCGAAGCAGTCTTGGAGCTGAGAAGAGGCTCCTTCTGGCCATTTTTTCACAATCTTGGTAGTGGTGGGAGTTTTCCTTCTTAAAGGGGTGTATGCTGGGATTAAAAACACCGAAAGGTGGTCTGACTGTCCTAAATGAGGCAGTGGAATTGACCTGTAGCCTTTCTTGACATTTGAGTACACGTTGTCCAAGATGTTTTCCCCCCTTGTTGCACATTTGATGTGCTGATGGAATTTGGGAAGAACCCTTTTTAAGTCTGCATGATTAAAATCCCCTGCTATGATGTGAACGGCGTCAGGATGAATAGTCTGATTGGAGTTTAAAGCGTGCAGCAAGTAGCTTTGAGCTGTGTTAGCGTTAGCGTCAGGTGGGATGTAAACAGCGAGGCAGAGGCAGATAGAAGGGCCTGCATTTAACAGTTAAGTACTCCAAATCGGGAGAACAGTGACTACCTATGATGTTGGCATTGGTGCACCAGTCGTCGTTTATATAGATGCAGAGCCCGCCGCCCTTGGTCTTACTGTAATCTTTGTTTCTGTCCCAGCGAAATGCTGTCCGTCCAGCTAACTCCATAGCGGCATCAGGTATGCGTGGGCGATCTAAATATTCCCTCACAGTTTAATAGTAATGACTTTATGAATTTCTTCACTGATAAAATAGATAACATCAGAAATACAATAACAAATGTAGATTCTACAGCGTATAATACTTCAGCTTCATTCATCGCACCAAAAGATAAACTGTAGTGCTTTACAACTATAGGACAGGAAGAGCTAAATAAACTTATCACTGCATCTAAACCAACAACATGCCTGTTAGATCCAATTACTGAAATTACTGAAAGAGTTGTTACCTGTAGCAGAAGAACCGCTTCTCAATATTATTAACTCATCGGGTCACATCC
>NW_015536497.1:646601-668845 GCF_001515605.1 Sinocyclocheilus anshuiensis | reverse complement strand
GATGGTTTAGATCCTACCTGTCCGATCGCTACCACTTTGTTCATTTAAATGGGGAGTCATCTCAATTATCACCAGTAAAATATGGCCACAAGGATCTGTCCTAGGTCCTCTGCTATTTTCAATATACATGTTTCCCCTTGGTAATATTATTAGAAAATACGGAATTAGTTTCCATTGTTATGCTGATGATACTCAACTATCTCAACAAGACCAGATAAAACTTCTACATTATCTAAGCTAACAGAGTGTGTTAAAAATGTAAAAGACCAATGACCAATAATTTTCTCCTATTGAATTCGGATAAGAGAGAGATATTACTTATTGGACCAAAAAGCAGTACACAGAATCTATTGGATTACAATTTGCAACTAGACGGATGTACGGTTACTTCCTCTACAGTCAAAAATCTGGGTGTTATATTAGATAGCAACTTGTCTTTTGAAAATCATATTTCCTATGTTACAAAAACAGCATTCTTCCATCTTAGTTGGTAGTACCTAGGATAGCAAAGTCCACTAAAGGAGGTAGAGCTTTTTCGCATTTGGCTCCCAAACTCTGGAATATACTTCCTGATAACGTTCGGGGTTCAGACACACTCTGTTTACATCTAGATTAAAGACACATCTCTTTGGCCAAGCATTCAAATAATGCATCTCATAATCTTGTACTGCAGTTATATCTGATCAAATGCACATTATTATTCCTTAGCTTGGGTTGAACAAATAATTTTTCCTTGGTTGGAACAGCAGCTACACTAATTATGTCTCTATTTGTTTCTCTGTTTCTGCCACGGGATTGACTTGGTAACTAGGAATTACACAAGCTTCAGTCTGGATCCAGCTCTTACAAAGACCTGAGATGACCGAACACCTGAGAAGAGATGATGCAAACCCCTCAGAGGACCTCAGATGATGCCAACCCTGAAACAACATAAACTACCAAATGTTGCTACAAGTTTGATTGCAACATATAATCAATTGCTGTTAATAGTGTTCATTGTCTGTTTGATTACATCATTAACTGAATTTTACTGATTGTACATTTCTGCCATATGTACATCAATTTGACATAGTCACCACTGACAAGCTACTACTAAATATATTGTAGAAACTTTGCTAATAAGCTGCTTTGCAACGATTTGTATCACGAAAAGCGCTATACAAATAAACTTGAATTGAATATACATACATATATATATATATATATATATATGGGTTAAACTCACATAATTTAGCATTTCGTTAGCAAGATGGTACATTCCCATCAACCAATTAGGGCTCTGATTGGTTAAGAGGAATGTTGTTCCAGGAACAACAAAGGATGTTGATCCAGCAGCATGTCCTACTTTTGTAAATCAATGTTTGCATTCAGCAACAGTTGCTGTAACCATGTTTGTTTGAGTCAAAATTTTACATATCATTTCATACTGAGCATTGCTGTTGGCTTTGCCTGTGTGTTGGTGAAGACGGAAGAAATGGTTCACAGCCTGGAGCTGATTCATCGGTTAATCAACAGCAATGCTCAGTGAGGTCATCCCACCAAAGTGTCTCCTCGACTCAAAACCGCAGCATTACAAAATATGATCCATGTGCTTCCTGCCAGCAGTGTGACTGGTACTATCCACAAGGGACTTTTAAAAGCTATTGAATGGTTTTTCTGTGTCTACACTGAATGCGCAAGTTTAATATATTTGACCGGAGGGAGCAAGAGAAGCCATCCTGCAGGTAATTCTATTGATGCAGAAATACAGACTTGAAAAAGGAATAGATCTTTTATCCCAGTAACTACTTTTAGAATTGGTGAGTGAATCTTCCATCTCCGTTCACACTTTTTTCAAACTGGTATCATTAATAATGAATCATTTCCATAAGTAGATTTTGTTGTACTTTCCTCAAATGAATGATGCATTTGGCATGAAATTTTGAGTAAGGTGCCATATAGAGGAAATTCTGCTGGAAATCTCTGCACATGCACATCAAGTACCCTGAAATTTCTGCCCTGCGTGGTGGATTCAGAAACCGTGGTGAGGAATTGGTGTCGCAGTGAAGAATGTGACAGAATAAGTGACAATAATTCATCCGAAGTGTGACACATGCCACCCCGCCACAGCTGTTAAATTGATCCGCTTCTGGATTAATTGTTTTCCCTTCATCAATAACAACCTGCAATTACAGAGTCATCTGAGAGTCACAGAAGTTTCAGGATGTCGGTACAATATTAGGTGTGGGTAATTGTCATATGTGATTCCTCCAAAGGTTTAGTGAAGACTTAGTTTTTTTCCAGGATGTGAGCGGATCTCTCGAGACGACATTATACAATTGTTGAGGCCAAGTTGGTGCAAACAAACAGGGAAAATGTATCTGGTTTTCAAACAAGCACGTAGGCAACAATGAAACCTGTCAAATCTCTGCTACTGTTTTAAGAAGGTGAGAAGTGCCAAACTAATCATTAACTCTGGCCAGTCGTCAGTTGAAAATATACACCACTGATGTTTACTTCTGCTTGGCTGCTTGCTGCTTAATCTTCTCTCCATTGATTTTACCAAGAGAGATCGACAACCAATCCTGACAGCTCAGGAAGGGCCATGGCTTGTTGAAAAGAAACTATGTGCTCAGGTGTTCTCTGAAATCTCTAGTGGTCAGGGACCGCTTTCAGAAAGAATTGCTGCTTTTTTAACTTTGCAGCTCAGTTCAAAATATGCTTTATACTTTTATACTCTTTTAAGAGTGTACATTTGTACTCTTTTATACTCATAATCATGTGACATACATTAAAGTCACAATTGTAAGAAATAAAATATGTAATAAAAGGCAGGCAGAAAAAAAATTATGAGATATAAAGACACAATTACAAGACATTGTGTTTGTTTCTTATACTTGACTATTTCTTATATTGTGACTTATATTTTAAGCCACAACTGTGAGACGTATACAAGAAATAGTCAATTGTGAGATAAAGTTGCAATTATAAGACACAAAGGCACAATTATGACATAAAAATAAGATAATTGTGAGATATAAAGGCACAATTATGAGAAAAAGTTATAATTGTGAGTGCAAACTAGTAAATAATGTCGAAAATACAAAACAGTTACAATTGTGAGATTGATGTTGAAATTATGAAATACAAAGTCAAAGTTGTGAGATATATTTGTAAAATAAGAAAAATGTCAATTTTGACATATAAAGCCGTAATACGAGAAATAGCATTACAATAATGAGATAAAAAGTCACAATTGTGAGATATAAAGTCATAGTTATAGTCAATTACCAGAAACAGTCCATGGTATGGAGCATATATATACTGTTCTTCTCCAACATATGTTTTTTTATTAATGGGTTCCATCATAGCTGATTTTGCAGCAAACAAATGCTTCAAATGGAAAAAAGGCATCTTATCAAGTACATTTGGACTCCATTAAAGAGGTCAGATTAGAGCATAAGATTTTAGGGCTTTAGTTCTTACAACTTTGACAGCGAATGCATGTTGCCATGGATTTCTTCCAGCTCCCTTGTTGCCAGTGGCAACAGATCAGTTCAACAGTCACTGTATTGTTTCGATGTAAGAGAAAAATCCTGTTTAAAACTGAGGCAAATTTTCTTCCACAATTTAATTGACAGGTTGGTTCAGAGCTGTCAATTCTAATCCACCATTTCTCTGCACTACAAAATAATATAAGAAATGTCCATGATGACAATGTGAAAATAACCTCAAATATTACATATTGTGTCTGCTGCTTCAAGATGTCCAATTTGCCAGCTCGTTAAATCAATTAAATCAAATATTGAACAAAACAAACTATATAAAAATGCGTTGCGGCACATTTCTTTGACTTTTCATGAAATATGCAATATTCTTTCAGTCAATTGTTGTGGTATTAAAATTTAAGACACAATAACTACATGCTCACAAAAAAAAAAAAAAAAGGCACCGTATGCAAGGACATGAGTGGCATATGTGGCAAATATGGGGTGTAGCTGTTATTCTTCACTAAAGGAGCAATAATTGCCCAACAATGTCTAACCAAATTGTTCAGGCTTGGATAAGCAATTAGGCTAATCGGCCAGTATAATGGCAGAAGAATTGCCACAGTCCTCTCCCATTAGTAGATTTTTTCCCCAAGAATCTAAGTGAGAGTCTTGATATTCTCACATCCTTTTTGCTTGACTCTTGCAGTCTGACTTTTTTTTTTCAACACCTTTACATTCTCTCGTACATTTCTGTCTTTCACCTCCCTTCCTGGTGCATCAATTGCATTACTAAAGCACTTTCATTCATGTTCCTTCACCCCAAAGGCAATTATACTGAACATGCTGGGCCCGAAGTTGAGAGTCAATGTTACTTTGAGCCAATATATTTCTTGCTGGGAAAGAAGACTTTAATTGGCACAGGGTGGCAGGAGAAATGAATGGGAATTTGCTATGAATCCAGTTAAAGATATTTTTCAGTGTCGCATGGAAGATGTAAACTCCAAGGGAAAAATGTCTTCTATTCCTCCATTTTTGATTCCTTTTTATTATGGGAGAGAGAAACAGAAAATGTCCGTTTGAAGAATAATAAAACTTTCTGCTGAATTTTGATGTCGCATCGTGTATGTGTGCTACACTGTGGATAAGAGGAGAGATGAATTCATGAAATCAAATGCTTGGTTTGCTTAATTCCTGCTTCAGTGTTTTACAGTTCTAACAATTGAAAATATCTAAGATATAATCTGAAAATGTGACTTTGCATAATTATCTTGCTTCTGAATAAGTAGTGCTGAATAGGAATAGGAATAGAATTCAATGCACTTACAGAGAAAACATACTACTTTTGGATCTGTCTGAGACTCTTTGTCTCAGATGTGTAAAGAAAACAATAAGTCTGAAATATGTACCGCAACTGTAGGTTGAATGTTGAGTCACAGGAATGTGAACAAGCCATTTTTGATGCTTTCACTGTTGAAATGATGAAAAAATTAAAATAAATCAATAGATGAAAAGGCTCATTTCTCAGTCGGTCTCTTTCCCACTTTTTGAATCAAACATAAAAGTATGTAAAAGTAATACTTTGAGGAGTCCTATTAAATTCATCTTTTTATAATTTCAAAGTCTGGCCCATTTTATGCATATCTGTTTATTATCCTGCAGTGGTTGTCGTTGCATAATTCATTTAGATTAAGCTGAATTTTATGAAATGCTTTTATTTAAGAATATGATTTATGATGATGAAAATTTGACTGATGAAAGACTTGTTTCTCAACTTTTGCATTATGAAAAACAAAAAAGAAAACATTATAACACTAGCACATAAAAAAAAAAATCAACTGGCATTTTAAAACAGAAATCGTCTTAATTTCCCTTATCACAAAGTTTTACACAAAATAAAACATAAAATAAAAAAAAATTAAAAACATATATTTTACTAAAAAATAAAAAAAAATAAATAGAAATGAAAAGACTCAAGAAGTTTTACACAAAAAGTGAATAATAATAATAATAATAATAATGTTTAAAATGATGTATTACATTTATTACATAAGTTATAATTTATACAATATACCTTAAAGCTACTGTGGGGGGCGCCTTGTTGAGATCAGTTGAACACTTCATCTTGTTAACCTCCTTACAATCAATGTTAACTCAATAGGGCATTTCTGCTGTTTCTACATCCACGTCACTGTCAAAATGCATCAGTTCAACTTCAGCCTGACAAAAAAATGCACGATAACAAAGTGAAATTCTTACACTCCCATTCATCAAAAAGGAACTTGTCATTTTGACAACAACAAGGTGTTTATTTCCTTCCATATGTACACATACTGTGTAACTACACGCTCAGTTTGAAATCAGGCCACGTTCATTTACATTAAACAAACAGTGTGGTGCCACGACAAAGGCGTTTTCCACAACCACTCATCCAGAGTCTGTTCTGAGATGCTTTATTGAGTAGTTTTATGAGCAATGAGAACGTTGCAAGTGCAAGCCCGGATGAAAGATGAATCATAGCTCCTCACGACTTGTGAAATGAGGGCTCAGTAATGAGGATTAACTTGAGCAGTCAAGCCTGATCCCACCTGGCACCCCTCATTCTCTGACACAGTGCTATAAACTCCCAGGTGATTTTCACTCATATGTTCAGTAGCATCAGTGCCTTTCTAGCATCTCCATCTCCACAATTACAGATCCGCTCTCAGCCACAGGGCCGCACGTGTCAACTTTTGACATTTCGAAGTCTGTTGAGTCAGTCCGAAAAACGTAGTTTCAAAATAGCACAATTTCATTAGTTACATATAGAGCAGTTGTGTTGAAAGTACAGCCAAAAGTTATGGGCCCAAATTTAATTTTAATTAGCGAACATTCACATATAATAAATAAAATGCTTTTGCACGTGTCAAAATTTTGACCTTGATTGTGTGGCCTTCGATTATATTTCACTGTGGAAGATGGGCTGAGTGCACAGAGAAATGAAATTGCTCGTGCTTTCTGCCTTTTGTATGACAAATAATTCCGCACCCCTACATGACCTCCTCATTTCCAGCGAGTTTTTCCAACATATTTACTGTTATTAACATGCCAATGTTTCACTCAGCATTCAAGTAAAAGGGTCGCTCCATTCTGGGTACACTCTTTGAGCATGAAAGCCAACCTCAATTACTGCTCAGAAATGCCATTTAGCCTTTTAGTTAGACTCTCGGCGCTCCGTTTTGTTAAGCAAACAAAAACAACACAATGTCCCCATTTTCCAGTCGAGACAGATAACATAAGCATGACAGTTGTAAATGTGCTACTTAGTTTTATTATCAAAATATGAATTTTCAATTACATTTTTTTGAGCAGTGCAATGCATTCTCAGAGTTCTCAGAGTAATAAAGGTAATTATGAAAAAGGGGGTGCAATGTTCTGGGGCATGAAACTAATAAAAACCTAATTTAGTAATTCATTACATAGCATACTGTCTGCTGTTCTTGTAAATGTGCTGTGCAGTCACAGGTTTAAAGTGCGCCTTGCAACTTTATTGCAATCAAAAGGAAAAAAACCCTCAAAACAATTATTTTTTATGCTGTGATAAATGTTTCATTCAAAATGCAAGACATATAAATGAGAAATCATATTTCAGGGTCATTTAAACCTTCATGCTGCTTAACTCTGCTCATGGGGGGCATATGTAGCCAGGCCACAGAGATTTGTGGGGGATTTTGCCGTGACGGTCATTTCAGAGGCAAGGGTGCTCATTCCAGCAGGACTTAATGTCCTAAATACATAAAGACATGGATTGTTATTTCCAGTTGTTTGCGATTATCTGGTTTACTACATGAATGCAACCCAAAATGTGATCTAACCTTCATAAAAGACTGTTTACATATAAGTACTTCAATTAAACTTGACATGGAACTAATGCAACACAGTTCAAATTATGCAGCCTTCTGAGGACAAAACAGAGTTTGAAAAGATAGATTTTGATATCTTTGGTTTAAGGAAGTCTAGTCTGAAAATTAAAGGAATTAAAGGAATTCACCCAAAAATGAAAGTTTTAAGTAAATGTATTCTCGCTCAGGCTACCGAAAATGTAGATGAGTTTGTTTCTTCTTCGGAACAGATTTGAAGAAATTTACATCACTTGCGTTACATCACTTGCTCACCAATGGATCCTCTGCAGTGAATGGGTGCCGTCAGAATGAGAGTCCAAACAGCTGAAATTACTGCTCAGAAATGCCATTTAGCCTTTTAGTTAGACTCTCGGCGCTCCGTTTTGTTAAGCAAACAAAAACAACACAATGTCCCCATTTTCCAGTCGAGACAGATAACATAAGCATGACAGTTGTAAATGTGCTACTTAGTTTTATTATCAAAATATGAATTTTCAATTACATTTTTTTGAGCAGTGCAATGCATTCTCAGAGTTCTCAGAGTAATAAAGGTAATTATGAAAAAGGGGGTGCAATGTTCTGGGGCATGAAACTAATAAAAACCTAATTTAGTAATTCATTACATAGCATACTGTCTGCTGTTCTTGTAAATGTGCTGTGCAGTCACAGGTTTAAAGTGCGCCTTGCAACTTTATTGCAATCAAAAGGAAAAAAACCCTCAAAACAATTATTTTTTATGCTGTGATAAATGTTTCATTCAAAATGCAAGACATATAAATGAGAAATCATATTTCAGGGTCATTTAAACCTTCATGCTGCTTAACTCTGCTCATGGCGGGCATATGTAGCCAGGCCACAGAGATTTGTGGGGGATTTTGCCGTGACGGTCATTTCAGAGGCAAGGGTGCTCATTCCAGCAGGACTTAATGTCCTAAATACATAAAGACATGGATTGTTATTTCCAGTTGTTTGCGATTATCTGGTTTACTACATGAATGCAACCCAAAATGTGATCTAACCTTCATAAAAGACTGTTTACATATAAGTACTTCAATTAAACTTGACATGGAACTAATGCAACACAGTTCAAATTATGCAGCCTTCTGAGGACAAAACAGAGTTTGAAAAGATAGATTTTGATATCTTTGGTTTAAGGAAGTCTAGTCTGAAAATTAAAGGAATTAAAGGAATTCACCCAAAAATGAAAGTTTTAAGTAAATGTATTCTCGCTCAGGCTACCGAAAATGTAGATGAGTTTGTTTCTTCTTCGGAACAGATTTGAAGAAATTTACATCACTTGCGTTACATCACTTGCTCACCAATGGATCCTCTGCAGTGAATGGGTGCCGTCAGAATGAGAGTCCAAACAGCTGAAAAAACATCACAATAATCCACAAATAATCTACACCACTCCAGTCCATCAATTAATGTCTTGTGAAGCGAAAAGTGTTTGTAATAAAGAAATTGATCAAGACATTTTAACTTTAAACTGTTGCTTCTGGCCAAAATATGAGCCCATATTCAATAATATCACTTTCTCCAGTTAAAAAGTTAATTCCTGTTGTCCTCTCACATTAAAATCCACCAACGTATTTGTTTAGAACTTTTTATGACTGTTTTTGCTTGTAAACAATGCTGGTAATGTGCATGTTTCTCTCCTGATTCAGACGTGATTATTTTTTAACTGAAGAAAGCAATAATATAGTTAGAGGACACTTATTTTAGAAATGGATTAAGTTAAAAATACCTCAATGAGGGATTTATTACAAACAGCTTGTGGTTTACTTACATTAGTTGTGGCTTATTGAGATGTTTTTATAGGCTGTTCGGACTCTTATTCTGACGGCACCCATTCACTGCAGAGGATCCATTGGTGAGCAAGTGATGTAATGCTAAATTTCTCCAAATGTGTTCACATTAAGAAACAAACTCATCTACATCTTGGATGGCCCGAGGGTCAGTAAATTTTCAGCAAATTTTCATTTTTGGTTTAACTATTCCTTTAAACAGCTGAAGTTTTTTCTGCACTGCAAAAAATGGTATGATCAAGTCATATCAAAATATGTTCCCTTTCATGGGAACTTCGAACTGCGTCCTCTAGGGGTCGCTATGGGGGAACGCCTCGTCGTGACCCGTGTCTGAAGCATACATTGAAAAAATAGTCGCACCGGTAGTGACGTCATGGCTGTCGCCGGCCAACGAGTTGGTGTTTTTTCAATGTATGCTTCAGAGACGGGTCACGACGAGGCGTTCCCCCATAGCGACCCCTAGAGGACGTAGTGTCTCGTTCCCTACTCATGGAACCATGGTTACATATGTAACCTGAGACGTTTTACTGTAACTCGTCAAAACAAGTTAAGCGATTTTCAACTTTTTAAAATAAGATATACAAGATTCAATGGGCCTTTTACACTTGTTAACAGGTTCTGAGATTTCACACTGTTGGGTGTACTTCCGAATGTCCAGCAATTCGTCTCTGGTGAAACTGATTGCAGGGATATAACTAAAGACAGGACAAACTAACAAAAACATAAAAATAACTGCGGAGCATGCCACGGAGGCAGCCATCAGCGTCGGCGCCATCTTATCTGCAAAAGTTTGTGACGCTTTTTATAATGTTGCTATGTAAGTCTGGTTGTCTTACAGTAAGTCTCATGAAATATACTAAAAGAATAATACTCATTTCATCACTCATCATCATTTTTAGCTGCGCTAAACTTCTTTCAAAATGACCAGTGTGAAACATTTCTCTAGCAAGAGTTACAGCTGGTCTTAAACCAAAGTTTAAAAATATGATAACCCAGGGTTAAATGCATAATCAATGGCTTTAATCAAGGACAAAAGAAAAAGTATATGAACCATTTATGCATTAACAAGTAAAACCTCTGTTACTGAAAAAAAAAAAAAAATCCAAAGGGTTCAGACATTCCCTCTCAACTATAGTAAACATGACCAAATTTACAGTACAATGTGAATAAAAAAAAATAAAAAAACTATTCCTAGTCTCTCTGCAAATGGTGTTTGAGATGATTTCAGTGGCGTGCAGCATTTGTGGTGAGACGTTATCAGTGCCATCAGAGAATTCAGTTACTCACCTGTCTCAGCTGGTATGCAAAGATTAATCTACAGCCGTGTCTCCTGACAGGGGTCTGCTCCCTCACAATCTTTACCATCAATCAGTCAATATCTTTCATCAGCACACACACACACACACACACACACACACACACACACACACACACACACACACACACACAATTAAAAATAGCAGATTAAGAATTACATTGCAACTGACTGAGGATCAAATCAAACCTACAGGCATAAATAAAGCACAAACAAGAAAATGTACACACACAAGGACATTTATAGACATACAAATCATTTGCATATTATCGTATAAGAAGACAGACCTGAAAACCACCTCGCAACCACCTCAAACCCCCTAGCAACTGCCTAGCCACCCTAGCAACCACCTCAAACCCTCGAGCAAGTGTATAGAAATGCCCTAGCAACCATCAAAGACACCCTAGCAACAACCTAGCAATTGCCTCCCAACATCCAAACAACCACTCAATGCATCAAACACCCTAACAACTGTTTAGTAATGCCTTAGTAACCAGCCAGAACACGCTCTCAATGTCATAGAAACCACCCAAAACACCTTAGGAACTGCCTAGCAATCATTCAGAAGACACTAGAAACCACTCAGAACACCAAATACAACTGCTTAGCAATGCCTTAGCAATTACTCAGAGCACCCTAGCAACCACCTAAAATGTCATGTAAAAATGTAAAAATGCTTTCTTTCTTTTGCAAATGACTTATCAAAATTATACAGAAGCTTTTACACTCACAAACACACAGAAGGCTGGGTCTCTGAGAAGAAGTGTGGGCTTATCACCTCACTCGCTGTTAGTACAGAACACAGCCGTTTGTTTTTTCTTGTTTCTCATTTTCGCCTGTCACTACAGATGTGACCACACACTCTGACATCTGTTTGAATGTCTGTTCTCAGGGAAACAACATGTCAGCAAACACACACCACTGTAAACTGCTCATACTGATTTTGCATGTAGTTTGCTCTTGTTCTGTTTCCTTCTGGTGCTGTTTTTTTTTCCTTCTAAAAGGCACAGGAACTGTCTGGTGTTTGTTACTTGAAAAAAATTAATAGAATTAATGAGACAAACTACACAATAGAAATCTTGCATTTGCAAAATATTCAGTATGAACTCTTTTGTTAAATAAGATAGTTCACCCAAAAATGAAAATTCTATTCTCATTTACCTCAAGTTGTTCCAAACCTGTATGTGTGGAAAACAAAAGAAGATATTTTGAAGAATAAAACCTGTAAGGAGTGAAATTATTTCCTTATGAAATTAATTCCTCATGAAGCCAAAAACAAACAGTTGGGTTTTTTTCTCCATTTTGGAAGTCAGTGGCTACCGTCAATTGTTTGGTTACCAACATTCTTCAAAATATCTTGTTTGTGTTCAACAGAAGAAAGAAACATAAAGGTTTGGAACAACTTGAAGGCAAGTAAATGACAACAGATTTTTTTGGGTGAACTATCCCTTTAACTCTTTCCCTGCCAATGTTAAAAAAAAATTTGCCCTTTTGATAATTATCTCAAAACTTACATTTAGTACTATATCAGAAGATGTGTAATAGTGCCTTCTACTATTTAACAGTGCAAACATGGAAAGCCGGAAAATTCTGTCATTGGCGAGGAAGCGTTGTCTCGTAAATGATTGTAAATTTCATCAATGGCGGGGAAGAGTTCATTTCTTTTCAGGAAAGTAGATGCATGAGCAATAAATAATAATAAAAAAAATGCATTCTTGTTATTATCTTCTCTGCCATAGTTTCCAATAACTTACACTTTCCAGGTTTACCAAAGTAACAAGAAACAAATACAGAAAAAGTCATGTAGAAAAATCGTAGCACGGTGCCAAGCTTTCCGTGTGTTAGCATGATTACTATTTATCTCTCTGGAAAATTGGAATTATTGACAGATCCTGATGAGATGTTAACATTACAGTGTGATGGAAATCAAACTCTTTACAGTGCATGTTTCAAGTAGAATGCATTCCTGCAGGAAGAATTACCGGATCGATACCAAGCAGCCTCATTCATAAAACCAACGCCATGGAGTGCTACAGACGGCTGTCCACTGTCTCTCTGATCAATCTGCAAATGCAATTAGTAATGCACAAAGCAACTAGAGGTCTGCTATAATCAATAGCATACTTCCTTTTGTGAAATGCTCCAAGCCACTGCACTCAGAGAAGACTGTGTAAACACTGAAAACGAAAATTGCCTGTAAGAAACACTAGTATAAAGTGTGCTGTGTTCAGCATTTCATGGTTGTGAAATGAATGGCTGAGTGGAACAAACCTTTATTTATTAGAAACATCTTCACATCCCTAATGGACTCAAATATCCTGCAATGTAACAAACAGTATTATATAATACATATACTATCAAAATTATCCAAGTTTTTTTTCTTCTCAGTTAATCATGGCTATATTACAATATGACTTCTGACTTCCACCTGTCTGTCTGACTGTCTATCTGTTTTACCTGTCTGTCTGCTTTTCTGTCTACCAGTACATCTCTCAATGTATCTTACCTGCTGTCACTCTTTCCATACATCCATCTACCTGTCTGTGTATATACCTGTCTCTTACCTGCATTTCTATCTCTCCAAAAAATCTGTCTGCCTATCCATCCATCCATTTTACTGTGTCTGTCTATCCATCTATCTTTCTAAACTGTCCATCCATCCATCCATCCATCCGTTTTCTATCATCTATCTATCTATCTATCTATCTATCTATCTATCTATCTATCTATCTATCTATCTATCTATCTATCTATCTATCTGTCACTGTTGCTCGCTCGCTCGCTCACTCACTCATTGTTGGAATAAACCAAAGATAACTTACAAAAGTCTTCAGTTCAACAAAGTTCAACAAAACTCTGGAAAAAAAAGCCCCAAGATGAATCATTTGAACTTGGGCAAAAAGAGCTGCATAAAAAGTATGGAAACATAAAAAGCACATTCTTGAGGTAAGATTGAAATGTGGTTGTGCGGCGTGTGTTTGTGAGGGCCAGATTAATATTTCAAGTGCAAATGCTTTAGTTATGCTGCTGTTCAGCGAGTGCTAGAGAGTTCAAACATGCAGAGTGCTGGTCCAGCGGGAACTGACCCGAGAGCAGTGAGCAGCTCTGAGCACTTCGGCTGTGGTGTGGTGTGGCGCTACTGGGTGATCAAGAGGAAAGGAGTGGCTCGGGTCCAGCTGAGATAATGGAATTGGTGTGTTCTCCCAGGGTGGTGCTCCCAGCTGGAGTTAATTCTGTTAATAGCAGCCGACTCTAGCATCTCCCTTTGGTCCCCGCTCTCTGGCGGAGGCTGCATGTGGTGGGGACTGGAAAGCGTGGTGTAAACGGCCAGCCATGGATGTATAATGAATGACGCAAGGCTGAAGGCTACAGCTTATAATTGCTCTCTGTGCTGCTAATATGTCATTTCAAAAGAATCGCGCCCGCACACTTCACTCTTAATGGTCGCCATTGAAAGCAAATCAGAGGGTCACGGTGACCAGCATCACCTTGCACAGCAACCTGTTGCTTTAAAATCAGTCACTGCAAGAACATTTATTCACGTCGCTTGCCCTGGTTTCATTGTAAGCAACATGTAATTGTAAAACATTTGCTTTAGTAAGTGTTCACATGGCTTCAGAACAAAAACAAAAAAAACCCTTTAGGGAACCATATATAGGAAGAACTGTGGGGCCCCTGAGGCATGATGGGATTGAATTGAGGCAAAGGGGCAGTTTTGTGCAGATTGTGCAGATGAAAAACTATATATATATATATATATATATATATATATATATATATATATGGGGTGGGGGGTGTTTATGAGTGGTTATGAACGAATGAATGAAACGCATTTGTCCGTCTCGAATCGCGCTCGCGGAAAGCGCTTGAGAAACAGTGTCTCTTCCGCAGCTCGGTACGCTTTCAACTCGTTTTTTTAGTCTCGAGCAAGACTGTACGACATTCACATTATATGATTTGACTGATTTTTATGTTGAAAGAGCGCCAGCACACTGCATTAAAAGAAATGATCATTCATGTTTTCATAACTGCTGGCCAAATTCAAAAACGAAACTAACACCTGGTGTTTCGGGGCCCTACGCAGCTTATGTATTTTGCGTATAGGGAGGATCGGCTATGTGTATATATATATACACTGTAGTAGGAAACACTATTTAGCATAAGTTTCACTTTAATGCTTACACTTTAGTCATCTGATTGAAAAAAAAAAATGTGTTTCTCTTTACGTTTTTATGATACTATCATTTATTGATTACAATAATAAAACTATTGTGAATATGTATCTTTAATTACGCACTGACATATGAACAATCAGTCAGTAATAAGGATGATGTAAAGTAAGTGTTACTAAAGTATATTGTTTTGTTTAGTCAGTTGTTAACTCTGAATGATTTACTGACTGACACTGAGTCAGATTTTTTAAAAACTTTTTGAGTGACTAATGTAAAAAAAGAAAAGAAAAAGGAAAACAGTTAAGAGTAATTTATTTGTGGTTTGGATGTCACAGCTCGCTCTGTGTTAATTGTTGCATGCAGGAAACACTCTCTGATGAAATTATATCTTACAAAAGCAGATACCAAATAACTATTAAACTACTGAAACTAATAAACTACTAGAACATTAAACTAATGACAAACTTTTGTAGTTTTTGTCACGTTTATGACCATTTTTATTACGGTGCTCTAAACTTTTACACCCTTGCTAAACTTAAACAACCGAATCCACGATTAGACTGGTAAAGAAAAGGATCAGGAGGACACAGGCAGAATGTGATGATCTTGGCTGATTTACACTCTGTCAGCTCTGTGAATTGAACTAGCAATCCTCGGGCCAGCGGCACCCACGAATAGGTAGAGGGAATTTATAAAGAATGATGAGATTAAGGATCATTATGGACAATATTCTAGCCAACAGGGATTGAAGCATGATAGAGAATTGAGTGGAAAATAAAATTACATTTGTCACCAGCAATAACGAGATCGTCTCCGTTTCTACAGGCGTCCAAGTTCATATTTCCCCGCTTTGGAAGAAAATGAATAAACTCATGTATATTTATTATGAAAAATGACAGAAGCCGTGTCCCACAGTGCTGTCGCCCTAGAGGAAAGAAGCTGCACTTTGAAACAATGACACTACACATATCGTATGACAAGTCACCTCCGGGGTGAATCTTCCACTCAGTTTATAAGAACAAAAGAGGATTTGCTCTTCTCCCCCATCCACCAACAAACTTTCAATAAAATATGTGTTTGTGGCAGAGTGTTGCTGTTATTCAATAACCAACCGTTGGATCTCCTCAGCTTCTGAAGAACTGCGCGTCGTGTGGGAAAACAGCAGGCTCACTCTGCGACCGCCTCTCTGTGCAGTCTGTCCCCCTGGACGTCATCGCAGACCAGCCGCCCCGCTTTCTCATGGCACTCTGGGGGATAATTTGTGCCTGCATTGTTTCTTGCCACACATCTATGCTTTACTGTTCTGAAATCAGTTCAATACGGCACGATTGCTTGAGCAATAACTGCAGATGACTGAAGGGAGTATTATTCTGGCTCTGCAGGCAGCATGTGGGGGAGCTCTTGAGCTTTGCAGCAGTTCTGTAACGCCAGCCTCGCCGGGAGGCTTTCACCGTGCTCATCTCCTCTACCTCCAACCTGTTGCTGGTAATTAAATGATAAATGTCTGCCATAGAAATAGAAATCATAGATTGTTGATGCGTACAAATCCAATGCGTACAAATGGGGATGCCAAGCTGATGGCTGCTACGCTGTAAATATTGACAGGAAATGCCAGCTGGATAGATTAGTATGCGCTCCTCTCTCTGGTCATCCTGTCTATTCTTCTTCAGAGTGGGAGATGCTATAAATGCAGCTCATTGTTTCTGCAGCTTAGTGCTGTGTTTGAATTCCGTGTGATTCACTCGTCAGAGAATCAGACGCAATCTTCACCCCCAGTTAATTAAAAAAGCCACCAAACAGAATGTTCCAGAAAACAGACTGAGGCTTTATACCAGCTGTATACTGTGGGATCAGTAAGCCGGAGTCCCTTCTCAGTTTAACTGATTTCAAATGTAAACAATCTTTTCCACACAACAGGCATTTTGCTCCGTAATCAGATTTGTCCTGTCTTTCATACAATCCTACTGGAAGCGTATGCATCTGCAAATGACATCCATTACTTCCGCTGACGATCTAATAAGCTCCCTCGCACTCACTAGCTTGAATGCTTTACAAGTTGGCAAGGCTTATTTTGCATTATTGGCAAAGTGGCCTTAATGTTTTCACTGCATATTTCATCAAAGCAGCAAATCAAGTATGATAGACTCCTGCCTGAGTTTATAACCCACATTATTTTGATTAATCAACATTAACTGTACCAGCCTACATACAGCTTATTTGTATTAGGTAAGTCAGCATTAAAAGGAAGTTGCAATCGTCTTTTCTTCCATATTGTAATGCATATCCGAGTGAAAAGACTTCTTGAACGAGGAAAAATGTAGGGTGCGACTTGATTTTGTCCATTGGGAATTGAATGTATCATTGTATTTTGCTAACTGCTGTGATCTTAAGTGAGAGAGAGAAGCAATTATTCTCCTGATTATCGTCCCGTCAGAAAATAATGTTTTTGATGAAGCATTATGAGGGCATACAAATTCTAAAAAGATAACGATGCACATGGATAAATGATTTATATTAAACACTGCACTATTCCATTAAAAATATTGCATAATAATCAACATTCTTTCCTTTTAGTTTAGTGACTGAATTGATTTAAACAGAGGAACAATGATAGGAGCAAAAATAAAGGCAAGGATTCTGCAACGAGTCTTCAGTCAGGCCATTCCTTCACCGCATTTGTTTTAGAGCCTTTGCCATGAGTGTTTCCGCGAGGCTAAACGTGACTCTGGGGTCTGTCTCCGCATCATCTGTAAAGGTCCAGGGCTGCAGGAGCTCATTGGATTGGCAGACTGTAATAGAGCAAACAGGATACATTAAACGGTTCTGCCGGTGACACCCCACAGCAAGAGTCTGGCGACCACTGCAGTCATTACTCTTTAAAACTGCTGACCAAAGCCATCACAGCACCCAGGATGTCAGACAACACACAACTCCTACCTGCCAGGAACAGACAGGCAGCGGGAGACAGAAAGATAAAAAGACAGAGAAATCAAATGAGGTGTGTAAGAGGAACCATGGCATAGAGGAGCTTGATCGTGATTCTAGTTCAAGGAGAAAATATGAAGGAGAATGAATGAGATTAACAGGAGCGATGCATGAAATTGCAATTTTATGGGTCCAGGTTCTCTGTTTTTATGAACACAACCATGACGGATTCAGGTTAATTTCACAGAACTTAGTTAACAGAGTGCCATTTGCCCTTGGGGGGCAGTTAGTTCACCTTTCTGGACACTAATAAATAATAAAAAAAAACATTTATTGTTTCACCCCAGTAACATTTAATGCAAATTATACCCATAATGGACTAGCTTGGAGTGCGGTCAAATGAATTCCTTTGTATTTTAAATATCCATCATAATTCATTTGGCAATTGCACCCAACAGAGGTCTGTCTTTTATTTAAAATATCACAAATAATACAAATCATAATCAGCTTAAGCCATTATATGTATATTTGTTGGATAAAAACAGCTGATACTTACCGGATGCAGGAAATCCATTAAAGCCCCATCTTTCTATCACACCCCTCTCTTATGTCATCCTGGGGACAGACTCAGAAAAGCATCCATAATTAATGAATATTTATAAAAGTAATTAAATATGAATGTAGACAATTGCTTTCAAAAGTGGCTCTGATGACCCAAATTTAAACCTCAGCAATATTTCGGATAAGGCCTCTCATGAATGTTAGGGTGTGTAGTACCTTTTTTTGAAGGCAAACTGTTCATAAGGCGTCAGAAAACACAAGCAGAAGCCAAGTGCAAACGATGAAGCTTTATCATGCTTCCCAGCTAACAAAAATTAGTTGTCAGAACGTTTTGCTAACATTCCTATTAAGTTATGAAAACGTTATTTCGGAATGTTTTGTACACATTGAAAACGTCCAGTTTTTTTAATGTATTAAGAACGTTTTTTGTGGGGTTTCTGCGAACGTTACATGAACATTCCATCCTACCATTTTGAAAACGTTATGAAAATGTTATTAGTGAATGTTCTTTAAATGTTTAAAATGTCCAGTTTTTTTCATGTATTAGGAACGTTTTTTCTTGGTTTATGTGAACGTTATAGAAACATTCCATTCTATCATCTTGAAAACGTTATGAAAATGTTAGTAGGGAATGTTGTTTAAATGTTTAAAATTTGCATTTTTTTCATGTATTAGGAACGTTTCTTCTTGGTTTATGTGAACGTTATAGAAACATTCCATTCTATCATCTTGAAAATGTTATGAAAATGTTATTAGTGAATGTTGTTTAAACATTTAAATTAAAAAAAATTCATGTATTAGGAACGTTTCTTCTTGGTTTATGTGAACGTTATAGAAACATTCCATTCTATTATCTTGAAAACGTTATGAAAACGTTATTAGTGAATGTTGTTTAAACGTTTAAATTTGTAATTTTTTAATGTATTAGGAACGTTTTTTATTGGTTTATGTGAACGTTATAGAAACATTCCATTCTATTATCTTGAAAACGTTATGAAAATGTTATTAGTGAATGTTGTTTAAACGTTTAAATTTTTAATTTTTTTCATGTATTAGGAACGTTTCTTCTTGGTTTATGTGAACGTTATAGAAACATTCCATTCTATCATCTTGAAAATGTTATGAAAATGTTATGAGTGAATGTTGTTTAAATGTTTAAATTAAAAAAAAAAATCATGTATTAGGAACGTTTCTTCTTGGTTTATGTGAACTTTATAGAAACATTCCATTCTATCATCTTGAAAACGTTATGAAGTGTACATTAATGAGGAAAAAAAATTAACTTAAATGATTTTAGCAAATGGTTGCAATATAACAAAGAGTGAAAAATTTAAGGGGGTCTGAATACTTTCCGTACCCACTGTATAATAAGATAGGCTATACGTTCTGTCATATTCTGTGCTAAGCAGTTACATTTTGTTAATAAAATACATGATGATTTATTGCAGAGGTGTGTGCGGTATATATAAACCAATTTTAACCAAATTTGTTATTAGGACAATATAGGGAACAAATAGAATAAAAGTTATTGGTTCTTGTTCAGCAGCATATTTTATTTATTTACAAGTTAAACTTAAGAGGTAAGAAAAAATAAAGCTGCAGCCATGTCAATTACACAAAGATCAGAAATATGGTAGGCCTATATACTATAGCCTACTGGTCACACTCGTAATTTCTGTTCATATCACTTCTAAAATGATGGCATTGCAAGAATGTTGTTTTAACAATGTTTTCGCTCAACATCATGGGAACATCAGCCAAGTATAACTAAGATCATAAAGACGTTACAAGAACGTTGTTATTAGAACGTTTTCGCTGAACATCATGGGAACATCAGTCAAGTATAGATAACATCATAAAGACGTTACAAGAACGTTGTTATGAGAACGTTTTCGCTCAACATCATGAACGTTGTTATGAGAACGTTTTCGCTCAACATCATGGGGACATCAGTCAAGTATAAATAACATCATAAAGACGTTACAAGAAAGTTGTTATGAGAACGTTTTCGCTCAACATCATGGGAACATCAGTCAAGTATAAATAACATCATAGAGACGTTACAAGAACGTTGTTATGAGAACGTTTTCGCTCAACGTTACGACAATGTATTTTAACTATGAAAACATTCTAAGACTATTCCAGAAACATTATGTCAGGAACGTTTTTTTCTAACATTTACATAACTTTTACATAACGTTAGTGAAAGTTATGGGAACGTTCCCTGTTAGCTGGGTTGTTTCTAAATCGCATTAAGATTTCTTATGTACACGCTCATCATGCACCGTCAGTATCTCCACAGTATTAATGCAGCTTGCATTCATTAGGCAGCTATTCCAAAATGATGAAACTATTTGACACAAACAGCTCATTAATTTGACCCTGTCAAACATAAGTCACTATGAGACAATTTTGAAATGCTTGTTTGCACTGCATATATTAATAGGTCCCACACAACATATTGTAACAGCCTCCTTAGCATCTAGAGAAAAAAGATGTATTGCTGTCAAAACACCTTTGTTAACTGAGTTGTTTGTGTGTGTGTGTGTGTGTGGATCAACAATTGACTGATGTACAAGCAAAGAAAAATGTCTTTCATTTGCTGCACTTGAGTTGCAATATGTTGAGTAACATTGTGACTTTCTCTATTCTGTGTGCAGAGAGATACAGTATTATTTTGACTTCACCTCTACAATAGTGAAATCACTGTACAGCAGTAAAGACCATGGCAAACACAGGTGCAGTCAATAGTTTGGTCCGAATTTTACGCATTATGAAATATTCTGTTTGTATGAAAAGGGAATGGTCTACACTCCCATGGAATGGAGACTGTACTATAATAGTTCTCTATTAAAAGTATTTTAATCATATATGGTGTGTTTCACTATGCTGAAATGAAATTACCTTGCACTCATTGGCTGCCGTCTCTGTAGATATGCTATAGCATAATATTGTTTGGTTATGTGAAGATGAAAATTAGACTATACCCATTTTATCGTACTTTATTGGTAGAGACAATGGACAAATCAATAACTGTATGGTTGAAGAAGCAGAAAAGGTCTGTTGACAGATGAAAGAACATAAAAAACAAGCGTAAACAACACAACATATATTTAAATATACTGTCTTCAACATCAACTCGTCGATGTATAAACAATATGTTCAGTTAACTGCTCTCAATGGTTCATTCCAGATACTGATACTGAATCAGAGACTATTGATTTACTCTCTCTGTGAAGCTCTGACATTGAGACAATAGTTTTTCTGATGGATGGACTGATGGGCTGGTTAGTTGGATGGATCAATGAAAATATAGTTGATTGATAGACCAATTGAAGGCATTACAAGACACGGATTAGTTCAGCCAAAAAATAAAATTCTGTGATTTATTTAATTATCCTCATGTTATTCCAAACCTGTATAACTTACTTTCCCTTTCAGTCAGTCACGTTCGACGTTACATCAGTCGTCCCCAGTCACCTTCGAGTGTTAACTAAACAAGCCAATGACAGTTGGCGTGCGTGTTTCGCCACACGCACCCCGCCCTGCAGCGCGGGTATAAAAGGAGAGCGTGTGCAAACGCACATCAGCTTTTCGCTTCGGAGCCGAGCCTTCCTCAAGACGAATCTCCGCGAGTGTTTGGAAAACAGCTGGCGTTGGTGTTACGGCGTGTCAGCGGGCGTTGCCATCCAGGCTGCTGAAACCTCGGCGGGCTGCAGCTTTCATTCTGCGGTCTCGCCGCGACCTCCCCTGGGCGCTTCAGCGCTCTCTAAAAGAGTAAATTTCCTTCAAAAAAGAGCAATTTCTAAAAGAGCTCCACGAGCGACGGGCGTCTTTTTAAAGATGGCTTCCCGCTCGTGCGTTTCTGGATGTGGTCGTTTCCTGGCTTCATCTGACGGTCACGATCGCTGTGTCTCGTGCTTGGGCTTTCAGCACGCTGAAGCAGCGCTCGTGGATGAGTCATGTTCTCAGTGCGGGAACATGACCATCGCGATGTTGCGGTCTAGATACCTCCTCATTAAACTCTCTAGATACCTCCTCCTCAGTACGTCTCCGTGGGCCTCTCATTCCTCTAGCATGTCGCACCACCTGGTGTTCCCGGACGAGTGTGCTGG
>NW_015536497.1:635713-646527 GCF_001515605.1 Sinocyclocheilus anshuiensis | reverse complement strand
TGTTACTTGTGTAACCCTCGTTCCCTGAAGGAGGGAACGGAGACGTTACTTCCCGTCGCCACAGTTGCTGTACCACCGCTGTACGGCCGGGTCACGTAGTCTAGGCTCCTCAGTGAAAAACTGATGTGCGTTTGCATGCGCTCTCCTTTTATACCCGTCGGGCGGGGTGCGCATGGCGAAACACGCACGCCAACTGTCATTGGCTTATTTAGTTAACACTCGAAGGTGATTGGGCTCTCGTGCGAGATCCCAATTCGTCAGTCACGACTGACGTAACGTCTCCGTTCCCTCCTTCAGGGAACGAGGGTTACATAAGTAACCGAGACGTTTTTCCGTGCAACACAAAATGACACATTTTAAATAACGTCCTTGTCGATTTTCTTGAGATAGTGACTGGACCTTTCAAATTGAAAAAAAAGGCACAAAAGCATAAAAGAATAAATGAAACAAACCAAATGACTCATGCATTATATTCCAAGTCATACTATAGTTTTGTGTCATATATATATTTTTTGAATTAACTTTTTGTGTTCCAGTGAAGAAATAATCATGCAGGTTTGGGACAAGAAATAATACAGTTTCATAACTATTGCTGTAGGTTCACTGGCCAAACAAAACTTACTTGTTCCTGAGAAATTGCAAATAGGCCAGGACTGACAGTCAGTAAGCCAATCACTGAAAAAAAGTCCAGTAAAGTCAAGTTTTATTTGTATAGTGCTTTTCACAATGCATTTTGTTTCAAAGAACCTTTACTGAAAATAGGACCTTACAAATTCCCCAGTGAGCAAACCAAGGGCAACTGTGGCAAGGAAAAAAAAAAACATTCTGAAAGAAATGTACTACTTCAAGTTCTCTGGCACAGACAGACCTTTACTTTTTTCCTCTACTAAAAGAATAGTAAATTTGTGCTCCCAACTTCCAGTCAAGAGCATTTTTGTGTGCAGAGACTTTTTGTGTCCTGTGACAAACTGTCTGATGTGCGAGCACTGGCTGCCCGTAAGTTTGCCATCACTCTCGTTCCTTCTGTGCCTCAGTGCACACTGGGAAATATTTCATGAGCTCTAAGTGACTGAAATAGTGTGTAAGCATTTTTATCAGCTGGCCATTTTAAATAAGGTTGGGAGAGTTTGGAGTTGTTTTAAAGAGGGCCTTTTAGCGCTGTGCCTAGACATTTATAATGTACGTCTTCATGTCCATTTAGGTCTTATCAGCATTGACCCATTACAGCTCTGTCACTGTGGTCATAAATAAAGGATCTTTAAATATGTTATCAGTGCTGACCCAGACTTGATTATGGACAGGAGGGAATTTGCAGACTTATTTCTGCTTTTCCTCAGTGGTGCAAAAAAGTATGCATTTAAACACACACACAAACCCAGCTCAGCTGATGGACCTCTATGTCCATCATGTGATCAATCTTGAGTCAGCGCAACTGTCCCACTTTCCACTGGAGACATGTGTTAGCAGGACTCATCGATTTCCTTTTCAAAAAGAGACACTGTATGTGCTTATTCTACCGCATATTAACAGAAGCACTTCTTGCTCTCTGCAGTAGGTTGTGACTGCATAAGGAGATGTTGTGCACCAAAAGATGAGCCATTGCTGTCTGAAGATCTGGACAGATCCACTTCTCACTTGCTGTTTTACACTTGCAGCTTATATATGTACCTTTTCTTGTACCCCACAAAGGATAGTCTAGAGGTAAAAGGGCCCCAGAGAGTCTTCTCTCCTCCGGTGGGAGCTGCCACCTCCATCTTTTTGGCACTTCAATTACCAGGAACTCATGACCCACAAGAACGAATCATGTACAGGAACAGGCGTGCTGAATTTTAGCGTGATGATAAGATGCTATCTGAGAGTGACATTTGCACTTGCAGAGTCTCGCACTTCTTTAATTGGTGAACGATGGAAGCCCTTTGTTTTTGCAGATTCATTAGTTCAGCTCGGTAGTTTTATTCAATCGAAAGAACTGTGATGGTTGAGGATCTTCAGCAAAGTAAACTTGCTGTAGGCACATGAATTATTTAGAAGTACAGTGGCCCTAAAAAGTATCTGGATGCTTAAGCCGCACTTAAAAATGCATGAATGTCAGTGCATTATATAACGAAATATCAAACCAAGAGGCATTAATTTTAAAGAAAGATAAGACAAGAAAACTACTGATGAAATTACGCTGCTCAAAAAAAATTAAGGGAACACTTAATCATTACATCATCCAGAATGACCGGTTTAGCAGTGGGTCAGTGATGGTTTGGGGAGGAATATCATTTGGGGGTTGCACAGACTGGTGCATGATAAAGCCCGGACTCATGTGTTCAGAGCGCACAGGCAGTTTCTGGATAATGAAGGCATTGATGACACTGACTGGCCCTCATGTTCTCCAGACCTGAATCCAATTGAGAACCTCTGGGACGTTATGTATCGGAGCATTTGAAGCCACCAAGTAGCACCACAGACGGTCCAGGAGCTCACTGATACCCTGATCCAGGTCTGGGAGGAGATTCCCAGGACACCATCCTCTATCTCATTATGAGCATGCCTAGACATTGTTGGGAGTGCACACAGACATGTGGGGGCCATACAGACTACTGACTTACATTATGAGTTGCTGTGATGAAATTCATTCAATTTGGATCAGCCTGTAATTTCAATGTTTTTTTAGGCTTTTTTGGGGGGGGGAGGGTGATTTTGAATCCAGCCCTTAGTGGGTTGATGATTTTGGTTTTCATTGACCATTTCACACCACATCATTTTATTCTCAGTGAATAACACAATGTATATAAGTGAAGATTTTCAACTGGAATATTTTGTTCATCGAGATCTAATGTGTGATTTATGTGTTCCCTTAATTTTTTTGGGCAGTTTGTTGGGTTTGAAATGACAAGCATGTGGAAGCCTATTTCAGCTCTGTGTAAAAACTAAAAAAAGGTAATTGTGATATAAAGTTTAAAATAATAAATAGTTATGTTTTTTTTTCTGGTTGCCAAACATGTCAGTTAATGTGATCTGGGACCAGCTGGTTAAAGTAATTGCAAAAATGGCCCAGAAATGTTCATTTGTTTCATTTGTTTGCAGATGCCATTTGGTTTAACATTTTGTTAACTTATATAATGAAATTCATGAATTTTACATAAGACTTAAGTGTCCAAATACAGGCCAATGCTATGAGAACATGAAGCACACTGGCAAACCAATAAGTATTATTTTTATATTCATCTCTCTCTTTCATCCAAAATATTTATATAATCATGAGAACTATCCAAAAAATTCAGCAAATTTAGCCAACAATCTCTGAAATTATCATAGGAAGGTTCTATAAACTGGAATAGTGTATTCCAACCTGCTCTCGGAGGAACACCAACACTGCACGTGTTGGATCTCTCTTTTATCTAACACCTCATTCCTCTCATTAGCGGAAGCAGCTCGATTACCTGAATAAGACAACTATAGAAGTGGGAAAAGAAGCTTCAAACTCATGTTATCTAAACATGTCTTATAAGCGGTGAGAAGAAACCTTTCAGTCATGCACATCTGTTACCATGGGGACAGAGGGCCTGCTGGGCTCTTCAATACATGCAACATGTGTTTGACACACTGCCATGAGCACAATAAACAAAATTTACATGCAGAGATGCTTAAGTAGCAGCAATGAGTAGTTTATGTGAATGTATTTATTTGTGTACACATGTATATAGGTGCATAAGCAAATGAATGTCCGCGGTGAAAAAGAGGGGGGAAAATCTTTTAAATCTAGTGCCAAGCTCTTATTAATGTTCTCATATTAATGTTGGTTTTTAATAGTTTGTAAACACATTTACAACATTTACAATATTCTCAACAATTTAATGGCTGGTTGTAACCATCAAGAAAAAGTAATATAAAAGAAATATAAATGTAGTTGTTGTTGTTATTATTACTAATGAATATTAATAAGTAGTGAAGCAGTTTTGCAACTTTTTCCTAAGAAATAATATTAAAAGATTAAAAAAATAATCAAATATCGTCAAACTACTATTTAAATTAATAATAAAAACAATATTAAATGTGTATTAATAACATTAATGGTATGATGCTTAATAATAATAATAATAATAATTGTTATTATTATTATTATTAATCTTATTTTATTGTTTTATTGTTATTGTTTAGGCTATATTATTTAAGTACAAAACTGCTTCCCTGATATTTACATTCAATATTAATAATAACACGTAGTGAAGTATTTTTTTTTAAGAAATAATAATAAAAAATGTCAAACTACTTTAATCTCGTTACAAAAACATCTCAAAATTAATTTTAATTAAAAAAATTTAAACTTGATAAAACAGTGTCATAATAATAGTGTATTCATGATCATAATCATTAAAAAAAATATAATAATAATAATAATAGTAATCAACCTGTGGTGATTTGATTTCAGATACATGTATTTGTGCACATTCGAGTTTGTTTGTCCGAATGCATTGCTGCATACAGAAGTGTGTGTGTGTGTGTGTGTGTGTGTGTTGCAGCAGAATTGGCTTTGACGTGCTCATCCATCAGCACAGCGAGCTGAGGTCTCCGTCAGAGCGGCAGGGATACAGTGGGCCGCAGGGAGGGGAGGTGTCACTCTTAAACAGGATATATAGCCTCTCACTGAGACACAAATTACAGAGTAAATACATTATGGTGCTGCAGGACTTCCCCACTGCAACATCTCTTTACTAGCTGCGGCCCAGCGAATGCACGCAGTCCCGCATTAAACGGCTCCACACTGCATACACAATCACATTACAGAACGGCCTGCCAACACCCCATACAGTCACATTACACAGCATTGAGAACTTTCACACAATCATCGCCGGTATAAAATTAACTTGCTGGATCTAAATGTTGATCGACCCACCACACAGTGAGCAAATTTAAGCGTCGGATTCAGCTCTCACAGCAAACCAGATTCAAGATGATCTCCAACTAGAATATATCCCAATGATGGTATTTCAAGGATACAGTATGATCCATCATAAGCCACCCGGCCTGTGCACTTTGAGAGACAATTGCGCTGCCTGCTGTCTTTTACTCCTTTTTCTCCCCGAAATTAAGCTCAATTGACAGTATTTGTGGTATAATGCTGATTAATTAATTAAATTTCCATTTGTATCTCCTTTACTTTAAAAAAAGGCAAACTTACAATAGAAATGAATGAAGGCAATGCATAAATGTTAAAATACTCTGTTTCAAAAGTCATGACAATGCATGACAAAACGACAATGCAACAACACAAATCCTGAAACCCTAAAAAGGCTATAAAAGTTATTAAGTTAGACAGCTTTTGAGCTCAAATAATACATGTTTTTAACAGAAAATTCATTGTAAGTTTTTATAAAATTCACATTCTTGCTTTTAAATCCTCCAAAAATGTCCCCATTTACTTCCATTGTAAGCGTCTCACTGTAACTTTGATTAAATGGGTACTGCAGTACAAATTAAAAAATTGGAGAAAGTAGTTTCTCCCAACCCCTCCTCCTCAAGACTCGACGCTTACGCAGGTTGCCAGATTGAGGACACGCAACAAGACAGAGCGCAATTGACAGTGATGAGCTTTACAGTGTAAGCTGATTTATTTGTGTTTTAATATGGCTCTGGTCACAGAGATTTTTAGATGGATACCGAGGCTTTTTAGGTTGGTTGAATCTGCGATCTCTGATGCAGTTTGTTTGCTGGCTTCCATGACGGCAATGAACTGTGTTACCCACCAACTGGCAACCAGGGTTGTCAAAATACTATTGTGTAAATTGGCAGTGGGTGGAATCACACAGCCCAAAACTCTGAAACATAGTTTTTTTCAGAGAAACGATTATGTAATCTTAGCATATTTCCTAAATGTCTGCAAACATATTATGGTATATTATTTATCTTTAGTACAGTCAAAATATTACATACAGCACCTTTAAACAACAACAAAAACTGAATGCTATCAGTCTGTTGGCCACCAACGCAAATGAACCACGAAGGCAGTCAGTGCATCCATACATCATAAGCCCACAAGTGCTTCATGGTTTCACCATCGAATAAAGACTGATGTCCAACATGAGGCTCAGGATTTCACAACTGCCTTAAAAGCAAAAAAGAAAAAGGTGTTTCTACCATACAATTTGCTGATTGTCAAAACAGAGCATCTTCCTCAACAATCAGTATACAGTTCTCCATCTATAAATTATGATTTTTTTAACATGTAGGGAGCAGTTTGACATGAATTATGCACTGTTTGTTTGAAGCACAGCTATAATTTTCATAACTACTAATAAAGTGCCACGGGTGGCTGTCTGTCACCTTGCCGGCATTCTGTGACAGATGACATCCTGCTTGGTTTATTCCCAGCTCTCTGCTCTCCTCTCATGCCCTCAGTGAATAACAGCAGCGCCCCGCAAAAGCACAAACATGCTCAACGTGAAATTAAGCTTTTTTTGCCGGCGCTGTCAGATAATGCGGCAAGGATGACGGTGACTTGTTTTACGACCTCATTTCTCGTTTTCAAACCTGGAGCTTCACTTGGTATTTTCCTTCCTTCCTTTGTGACTTCGCCTATGAGAACAGACAGGGCAGGGTGTGCAGAACGTAGACAAATGGCCTCTCGCTTTCGTGTTTATAGCTAGCGGAGAGAAACAAAGATGACCAATGAGAAAGAGGGGAATAGGTCAAACGAAATCTTCAATTTGAGAAGCAAAGGTATTAATTTAAACTAGCACAAACGATCATCATATATTATTTTGAATTACTGCCGACAGGCCACTGTTTTTGTGCAGGTTTCTCTGAGGCAAAGAGCACAGTCCAGGGTGAGCAGTGTTGCCAACTAATTTTCAGAGAAAGTTGCTAAAGGAAGGTCGATTTGTTGCTAAAAGTTGCTAAATGACGTTGTGATGTCATTGCTCAATGACGTCATTGCGTAATCACGACGCAAAATTGTCACATCATCAAATCTCAGCAAAAAATATATTTTATATATGTTAATTTAGATTTGTTTTTAAAATAATATGCATGATATAATATTAAAATATAAATAACTGTATTTTTAAATACATTGAATTACTGAAAACTTACACATTTTTAAATGATTACAATTTAAGTTTTTTTAGTAGCTAGTAAACTCTACACATTCTCAACAATTATGCTTTAAGCAGTGTATTAGTAGTTAGTTAGTATGCTACACTCCTAAGAAAAGTCTGTAAAAATAAGGCACAATCTACTGTTAATATGAAAGAATTTTCCGTAATGTTTTTTTTACCTGTATTTTAAATTACGCATTGTGTTTTCGGGTTACAGGTTACAAAGGATGATGGATAATGGATAATGTCCTGAAAGATTTTCCATTTTTCTTAGTGTACTAACTGATCAACAATCGCAGGTACAAGCTACTAACAAAGTGTATCATAAATGAACAATTATTCAATTATCAAATTATTCAATTATTATTATTATTAAATTGAACAATTGCAAATAGCAGCTAACTCAATTCTCGTGATGTGTGTACTGCTAGGCATCTGTGGTTTCCTCTTTTTGTGTAATTTGGATGGACAATGTGTGCCTTTTTATTGTCTGAGTCCTTATCAAAAGTTGCTAAAAGTTGCCAAATAAATGTTTAAAATTGCTAAATTTGTTGCTAGGTGCTTTTGGAAGAAAAAGTTGCTAGGGTAGTCTGAAAAGTTGCTAAATTTAGCAACAAAATTGCTAAGTTGGCAACACTGAGGGTGAGTGGACAATTAGATCCACATAGGCTGATCTGTGCAGAGTTTTCCTCCAATTATCTCTGGTGTAAACCACAGGGAGGGGGTGGGATGAATCTAGCCCTTAGCAAATAATCATGTACAAATGAGTGGAAGCAGAGGAGGGGGCAGAAATGGGAGAAGAGTCTACGGCGGCTCTGTGTGAGGCCTGTGAGATCCGTCTGTATATCTCAATGGTTTCTCCTAGACAGTTACACATTAAATAGAGAGCAAATGAAGACTTTTGCTGACATGTCTCTGATGTATTTTCATAGAGAGGGAGAGAGAGAAAAAAATGATCCTCAACAACATCAAAAACTGTGTTCAGATTTGCCAAGATACAAAAATCACAGATTTTCATATGAACTCAAATATCTCTTTTTAAAAATGTCATAATTTCAAAAAAATTGACAAAATTGGCATAGCTATTGAAACACAACTGACAAAAAAAAAAATTCTCTATATATTTGGTTTGGGATCAGTACGATTTTTTATGTGTTTTAAAGAAGACCCTTCCTTTCATCACGGTTGCATTTATTTGACCAAAAATACAGAAAAAAACCCAGTAATATTGTAAAATATTATTACCATTTAAAATAATGGTTTTCTATTTTAATATACTTTAAAATATAATTTATTTCTGTGATGCAAAGTTGCATTTTCATCAGTCATTACTACAGTCTTCAGTGTCACATGATCCATATCATATCATATTGATATTACAGATATTACAGGTTAAATAAAATTGACACTATGGTTGGAAAATGTTTTACCTGATTCGCAAACGAATCCCTCGATGGAGTCGGTTCTCTGATGAATCGGTCAAATGTAAGTTGTTAAAAGATGCCCAGCATAGCTTTTTTCTGCTGAATGATAGGATGTACTTGTTTCAATGAGCTGTAAATTTCCACTTAACCTGGTACTCTTTTGTTCTCTGTGTTATAAAGCAGCAATTTTCCAATTTAACTGAGTCACGCTAAGTTTAAGAATCGTGCTGCTTTCATGCCATGTCAAATAGAAAAGCTCCTCCAATTCAATTTAAAATTCGGTGGTTGGCATATTCACATATTTCTCACACGCCAAACCACTGTATTCCATGTTAGAAAGCATGAAACCGCTCAAAAGTTTCAGAGCAAACTTATTCAGATCAAATCACGAACCGATTTGCTAAACCATTTGACCGATTCATCAGTGGTTCTCAACCTTTTTTTGGGCCATTAGCCAGGTCCCCCACCCCCCCCATCAAATAAAACATAGTCTAATTGTCTTCACTGAATATTAAAGTTGATTATTATTTTGTGTTTATAATGAGGACTGTTATTATATTTACAGTACCATTCAAATGTATAGGGTCTTTAAGACTTGATGAAAACGGTATTTTTTGATCAAATAAATGCAACCTTACTGAGCAGAAGAGATTTGTTTCAAACCCATTAAAACATCTTACATTACCTTTTTTTGAATGGTGGAGTATAGGCTATATTTTATTTATAATATATATTTTAAAAGCATATTTCAACCAAAAGATTACACCCCTCATTAGCCCATATATAATTAAAAAAATATGTAATTGAATGCCACATGACATTCATGACATATTTGATTTGACTGGACTTGAAATATCATTATCATTAGTTTCCCAAGGAGCAAAAAAAGCCACGTGAAATGTAACTTAGGCTATATTTATGAACGGTGAATAAACTGTTTAGAAATTCGGGATTCAAGAACAAGAACACCTCAGCGCCCCCTTTCAAAAATATTGCTTCTAGCGCCCCCTGATGCTCTCCGAAACACTACATTACTCCCGTTGAATCAGTAAAGATTCATCAGAGAACCGACTCCATCGAATGATTCATTCGCGATTGCTAGTTTTGAGCCCAAACGGCCGACAGAAACGGAGACAATGTGATTGCAGACATATTGTGAGGGATAATGTTTCTCAGATCCTCTCACTTTTTGAGGAATTGCAATTAAGAAGTTTACTTTGCTTAATCGCATGTGAGGGAAATAACTGTAGAAGCTTCGGACAGCTAGTTGCTTCCATGGTGGGCGGGCCTAACGCGTAAGTAGCAATCCTATTGGCTAGTGCTCACCTTCACTGTCCACGATTTGATTTCAGCAAATCACTTTGGACGTACACAGTCAGCGTGATTCATTTTCATGAGCACATTAGCTTTCCTTGCATAGTACGGCAGACGCTGACTTTATACGACCGTCTGCTTGAGGGAAGATAAACATTTAAGAGAAGTCGTCTTTGATTATTGTAAGTTGGTGTTGATAATAGATGAAAAAAAATGTTTTACAAGTCAGTTTTAGTGTGTTTTTAAGTCTTTGACCTTACTGTTAGTATTTTTTTCCACCAAAAACACTGAATGACCAATAATTCAGTTTGATAGCCTATAAATGTGTTTTCATTCATAGATGGTTGCAACACATTTTAGTTGAAATTATTGAGGTTACGTTATTGACTGATGTTTCTTCAGCTCTATTTCAAATGATATCCCATATTAAAGGGGTCATATGATGCGATTTCAAGTTTTCCGTTCTCTTTGGAGTGTTACAAGCTGATAGTAGATAAGATAAGATCCCTAAAGTTGCAAAGACTAAAGTCTCAAAACCAAAGAGATATTCTTTATCAAAGTTAAGACTCTGCCACGCCCCCCTAAAACGGCTGGTTCTAACACGCCCCCACATATCTACCTCACTATGTGGCAATATTAGCATAATGCGGCCCAAATGTGCACGCAAAGAAAGAAGGTGTGGTTTCAGTAACCGCAGTTAGTGTTGATGCAGACATGTCAGAGAGACGGTGTGTTTCTAGGTGAAAGCAAAAGCACTTTATTTGGCCTTCTGAAAGTAGATGCATTTAGGAATCTTTAAGATTACTTACAACAGAACAGCAATGCATTTTATGGACGACCGTTTCGTGAACCTAGGAGAGGAGGTAATTCTGACTTTGCTATGACAATCTGGCGCTTCTGAATAAGCTACTGTTTTGTTATTAGTTTAAGTATTTGCTAATGACTGTTCAAGTGCGGAGTTTTGCGCATCATGTGTGTGTGCGTGTGTGTG
>NW_015536497.1:615070-633315 GCF_001515605.1 Sinocyclocheilus anshuiensis | reverse complement strand
CCCCTTTCGGGCTCTGTCTTTACATTTATTTTGAAAGATGAAGCTCGCGATTATGGTAAGGAGCGTTACATTTCCGACGAGTGCTTGCGGTGTTCGGCCAATCACAATGTACTGGGTCAGCTGGCCAATCAGAGCAGACTGCGCTTGTCGGAAGGAGGGACTTTGTAGAAAATGAAGCGTTTGAGAGAGGCGGGGCATAGAGTAGCTACAATAATGTACAGTATTTGAAAAATAATGTGTTTTTTGAACATTAAAGCATGTCAACATATTCTGATACACCAAATACACAAAATAATGATCTTTAAAAAAGCATCATATGACCCCTTTAATGTTGTATTGTAAAGATAGACTGAGTTAAAATTTGAGACCTTAGTTGTCAGATCGTTTTTATGTCCCTGATTACTGAAATTGCCTTGGTAAAATATGGCGCCTAGATGACCGCCATGGATTCATGTATGCTTAAACATAGCTTTTTTTTTAGCAACATGTTACTAGATAAGAATGCTTCATTATATCTAGCTTATTTCCGTTTTCAAAACTACACTTTGTAAAATAATTATGGACATATTAAAATGATCTGGACATTGGATGATTGAAGCTCTGTATTTGCAGTATGGAGAGTAATAGACTCCGTTCGTAATTAATTTTTAGGTTTGAATTTAATGGGTGAAAATAGATGAAGCAGGTTATCTAACAGAAAGCCTTTCATTTATGCAGGCCTATAAAATGATGAATTAATTTCATCCCCAAACCTGAAGCTTAAGTGGGATTTTTTTCCTCAAGATCACCTCTTTATAAAGCCGCCGGGAGAGGGTTAGCACTGGACCATTTTCTCTCTGCTGCTGTAAGGTAAGAAAGTATTCGTTCATGATATGAATCTCATTTGAAGCAGCCGGAAACATTGCTTTGCATGAGTGGCCCTATCGCCCAACTGACGCAAGGAACGCAATGATTTGTCACCCGCTTCCCGCGCGTCTGCAAAGAATTCGCGAGTAAACGCTCCATAGCCGCCACAAAACAGCCTAAACCACAACAGGCCATTAAAGTTACCTCACCACGAAGAGAGATTACACCACCTTCTGAGGAAAAAAATATAAGGTGAGAGAGACTTCTGGCTTACATAACTGAAACTTTTCAATAATATGGCCTTATTCAAGGTGGACACCATATTTAATCCTGTTTTACTGTCTCAAGGTACTGTGTCATGTCTAATTTTTACCACATGTATTTTTCACAGATTGCGCCAATTGAAAGATCAAGATTTTTTTCTACTTGCTTGCTCGGGCCAGTAGTTCAGATTTCTACTTTCGAATATTTACACTGGCACAAAGACAGAATTTTTTTTTTGAAATAAATAAAAAAAATTACAGTATAAATGCTTTTTTAATCAGACATTACGTGTTCTTTACAAATAAAATCTGCAAGTCCAACCCAGATCGACACAACAGTACAACCCATTGTGCAGACCGTACATCTATTGCTCACAGTATCGTTTTCATTTGCGAAAATGAAATATGGTGTCTCTCTTGAATAAGGTCCATTGCTACTCGTGTATTATCTTGTTCTCTATCACAACCTCTGCTTTTTTTCTTACAGAATTATACCAACGCAAACAACAGATCTGGAATAATTGACTTTGGATGTAGCTGCTTTATTCATTTTAATTTTCTGACTATGTCTGAGAAACCTGACCGCACTCGTCAGATCTACTTCAGGCACATTCACAGTGATGAGAAAGAGAAAGAGTAGAGCTCCGCTGGCATCTTCCATCTCACAAGGAAAAAAGGAAATACAAGTTTAGTCAAGTGTGAAGGGAGTACTCATTATAAAAGTGAAACATGTCAGTTTTGGTGTAAGAAATAGATTTAAAATGCATTTGACTTCCTGCTTCTCTCCTACAATAGAGCACTTTTACAATACATGATTAGTGTTGCTCAGAAAAAAGGGCTCATTTTCACACTTTAAAACTCTTTATGAAGTCAACACATCCTCTGGAGAATATTCTCCATTCCATCATGAAATCTTTGAGAGTTCAGCCGAGAGGTTATCAAGTCTTACTTTTCCCCATTTTCCTCCCCAGAACAAAAGACTTTCTGTCTCCTGGCAACAAAAGAACAAATTTATGGAGAGTGGAAGAGAAGAAATGTGACAGCATGTGGCACCCAAAACATATGCTTTATTCTTTTTTTTACTGAGACTATTCAAAGTCCCTCAACCATTTCTTCAAAAACACATCATGCACTGAATAATGGCTTTGAGACTCACCATTATCTTGAATTCAATGTGTTGTTGTTTTGAGGCACAATCTGCACTATCGTAATTGGACAGCCAGGCCTGGTGTGTGTAGTTCTTGTCTGAAAACACAGTAAGTCAGGTCTGTAAGTTAGTGAACTGGGAGAGATACTTCTCCTGGGAGATACGGGTCCGGCTCCGAGGACAGTGGAACAAAACTAGCTGAAAAAAGTGTTTCTGCACTCTGGGTTCGAGATGGAACCTCCATTTCCACATGGCTTTAGAAGATCCAGTCTGGGGAAGCAACAAAGTGGATGGGCTGAAATTGGCTGGATGCCGAGGGAGAGAGGTGTATTGTTAGGGCTATGGCGAAGCCCCACTGCCTGAGGAGGGAGACAATGATCTTCAATTACCAACAACTCTCAGTCCAATTTACTGCGGACATGAGAAGAGGAACGGTGAAAGAATTGTCTTCAGAGGAGAGCTTCGGGTTGTAGAGGCTGAAACTTTCTGCGAGCTGTGAACAGAGAAAAAAGTGAGATTTTTTTATCGACATATAGAAAAGTGAATGGGAGCCTTTTAATTAGATGACGGACGCAAAGAAAGGGTGGTTCTAATTAGAAGGGAATCGATTCCGAAAGGAAGAAAGTTTTATTCAGAAGGGAAAGGGAAAAAGGAAAAACTGTGAGCTTTAATGAGACTACAAGATCAGAGCTTTAGCGAGAGGGAGGACTGCACTTTTTTTTTTATCCGAGGTAGATGGTACACAACACTGGGAAGTGCCAGTCATTAATGGCTGCGCCTGTCATTAAAGCCATAATGTATTTTATTTCTCTCTCACTGTAGGCCAAGATGCACATGCCTAATGCGATCGAGTTGCGGCGGATCAGAGAACCAAAAAAAACCAAACACATATGCGGTTCACAGACAAAACAAGGCTACATTGGTGGAGTAAATCAAAAGCATTTTGCATTATCCACCGAGACGCACTCGTTTTTCTCCCTAATCACGTGCATCCAACCTCAGCAGTCGGCAAACAGGTGAGACTGTTCCCCAACACCTAAGATATAACCGCAGATTTAGACCGACAACATGCCAATTATACTTTGATACAGAAGGATTGAAAGAGCAGAAAATGAGCGTGTTGGGTTGATCAGAGGCTCCCACGGCTGAGATCAGCTGATGCCACTCAGCCACTCAGGTGTGTGCTTAATCAGGAGTGCTTCTCCTTTAGGTTTCGCGTTGGACAGAAGGAGCAGGTCCGCCGGGAGACCGCCTGTCAGTATTCATCTTCTAAATGAGAGCCCCCTTCCCCACTCCATCATGTAGCCTGTCTCTTCTTCTCTGGGAACTGTCAGTTCTGCTCTCCCCAGCAGCTACAACATTTCTCAACAAAATGCCGTGTTTTCCAACTGTACCTTGACTGTCTTTACAAAGCCATCAAGCAAATGCAGGAGAGCCGCCTCTACACCCTTAGAGGCAGAGGAAGCACTATAGCTCACCGTGCCTGTAGGGTTCATTCAGGTGCATAACAACATCCGACAAACCTCTCAAATAGATGCAAACAATGTTGCTGCACAAAACGGCGTCGAAATAATCCGGCCCTTCTCACGCAAGATAAATATGCAAAAACAGCTCTGATTAGGCTCTCGACTGATCTCTCTTCAAAATAAAGTGCTTCTCTCCACCATTAGCAGCGACGTGTTTTGTAGTAACTCTGTATGGCCTTCAATAAAATCGTTCAGAGCAGCTGTACACATGATGGTTAATTGCACCCCCTGTGTTTACAACAAAAGATCCATCTTTCCTTACTCTCCATTATCTTGCCTTGACTATCTACCTCTTGAGCATCTGCTTCTATCCACTTTGTCTAAGGTTGCTAAGTGAGTTTCTCACGGGAGAATTTTCTTGTTGCGATATTGAATCTTTTATTTTGAAAGTTTGTATTTTCTCTTACTTTCCTTTTAGGCTTCTGTTGGCTGACTGGACTTCTTTTCCCATAGGGCTGAAAAAAACAAAAAAACAAACAAAACAAAACAAAAAAAAACACAGCAACTGCCCACAAGTGTAGATGTAACCGAGGAGTCACAGATGGAGAAATACACAACATGTTACTGGAGCTGAAAGGTATAATCAAACATAAAGTATTGTCTAAATGATTTCTTAAATTAAAGGATGCATCCTTCAAATTTGAGTTTGTTTCCTTATCCTTCAGATTACAAACTGTAAAGGAATCACAAACAAAAAAAGAAATATTCCATAAAAATAGCTACAAATAGAGGAGGGTAATGAATGAAAAAAAATCAGTTTGCAAAAAAAAAAAGCCAAGCTGTAAATTTTGATCCATTAATATTAATTAGCACCTGTAAGCAGTGGTGCCTTGAGAAGTGGGTATTCTCTTAATTCATGCCCCCAATTTTTTTTTCAAGCGGCCCAGCAAAGGATGAATGCCCTGTGTTATAGTGACATGTAAAACTAGTCTTGCATATTTAGTTCACCCCAAAATGGGCCAGTAGTATTTGCACACTGTCACTTAACTTCTGCTGCTTGACTTCATGGAGTAAGGATCATTATGAAATTAATATTAGTCACAGAAGAGGTGCAGATTTTACAGTAGTTCAAAATAAATAGACTGCAGCAATTAAGATTTTGTCAGAACCTCTAGTAAATTACATGCTATATTGTCTAGTTGTCTATTCAGAATCATGGGAGAATCATGATCTCTATTTGAAAAAAAAAAAAAAAAAAAATGTGATTCTCAATTTATCCAGATGGTAATTTTGAGCCCTGACACAGGGGTGGAGCCATCATTTCAGAAGTGAGGGGGACAGAAATGTCAAATATAATAATACTTTTATTGCCTAATTTTGACAGGATTTATTTATTAATATTAATATTATTATCCTAAATATTACTTGTAATTGGCTGAGAAATCAAATACACTGCTGGACAATAACCAATAATTTTTAATATTTTTCCTATATTTTCCTAATGACAATTTTATCATTTGTTTATATACTACAAACACTTTTTACATTTTTATTACAGAATCAGGCAGAAGATATATGTAATAAATGCTGTCAATGAGCACTGCATTATTCAGATGCTTTTTTATTACGTAGAGATGACTTGAAAAACACATAAACCATATATTGTTGCAATGTGTTTACTGTATTTACGTTCCATCAGTCAAAACATTTTTTATCAATGCTAAGGTAACAAAAATGTAAGTACAGAAAATATCAAAAGTACGTACAAAGAAGTGACATTACAAGCAAAGCACCGTTTATACATGTATATAGGCTAACAACAAATAAATATTAATATAAAACAAATAAATAATATAAAACGAAAGCTTTAACAAAATAAATTAAAAAGGTGAAAAAAGTTAACTGTTTTAAGAGCTTTAAGATTCTTGGAAGATGCAATAGTCTGAATATACTGTTGAACCTCTTTTTAAAGAGGTTCATCTTTTTGATGAGTGAATTTATAACAGTGAATATGAAATTTTGCAAAAAGTAATAATAGGTTAATGATAAAGTATTCATTAATTTTATCTTTTGTATATTAATTATATTAAAGAAGCCAAACAGTACATCCTTAAAAAACAGACAAAATGTTTCTTTTTTATTCAGCTTAACTACAACGGAGATTGCTTTGGCTACAGCGATAGCGGGATGCCTTTATCCATATGAGGTGATGACCTGGTAAGTCATAAGTTATTACTTCTATGAGTCCATTTTGGACTTTCTGCACGAGAGCGCCCTTTGGCTTCCAGTATGAATGAAACAGACTGCATGAGCGTGTTTATGCCTCGGTCCTGATCGCATTACTGAGTGTTTTTATTTGCATTTGTTCACATGCGATTGGATTAGCCACTCATGTGCTGGACTGTCATGATTTGGCTAATGCAGGAGACTGAATAATACTGAATGATGTGCATCAGAGGGGATTTAGAAGTGGTATATGCAATGCAGACTGATAAAGAAGTGGGTATATATCTGCACTACACCACTACCTGTAAGCAAAGAACAACTTTTTTTTTTTTTTGCTATGCTTAAATGCGATGTGTCACAACATGTGTGATGCAATTAACATTCAAAGAAAACAGCTATCACATTTGCTAACCTGTCTAAATGGCAGGATAATTGAAATCCATTTTTGCCACACAATAAAAATGTGTTTATTGGCATAGTACTGTCACGTTGCACACACACGAGGGACGAGGAGACGCTGGAGAATATGTTGACAGGACTTTATTTGCACCAAGGAACCAAGGGAGACGAACACAGGAAGACGTTCACAGCGGACAGAGAACTTGGGACTGGGAACACTTTTTATACACACACGAGGAGGAGGGGATGACGAGACACACCTGGGATCCATGAACCATCATGGGGAACACCTGGGACAAATTAAACATGGGAAAGGAACACCTGGGGAGCAAGACACAGACAAAACATGGAACAGAGTCTGACAAGTACGGTGTTCTTTTTATACAGAATGTCATGGTTTTCAGACGTTAACCAGACATATGAGAACAAAACAAGCATCATACTACATACATACATTATGGTGTAAATCACGATGATCAGCTGGAGTGGAATAATTAATATTGGCTACATTGTGAGGTGATTGAAAGTTCCATGATAGTTTCCAGGGTGCTTAATGGAGAAAAATGCAGCCACATGGTATAATTACAACATCTACCTGCAGAGGCTAGCGAGCCATGCTAACCAGCCAAACCTTGACCCTTTGAGTGTTTTACCTGGTTTCCAAAAGATTTCGGGGTATCTGGGGTATTCTATTATCAATTCATGTCCTCGAGTCATCCTCAGGTTGTTTCAAAACCTGTATGAACACAAAAGAAGATATTGTGAAGAATGTTTCAGCGTGGTTTTCAACCACTGAAAATGGGTATTATTCAACAATATGATTCAATCTAAATATGGAGCCTCATTGAGATCTCCATATCTCTGGGACTGAATGATGTAGGGCCTTGAAAATGAAGAATCCATAAGAAAAGTTTATTAAGAACTAGAATCTAAAATCATATTGCAAAATCTTTAATACTTCTTGAGTTATAGGCACACAAACTTTGGAAAAAGAATACTTATGGCACTCAGACGGGTATGTTCAATGCAGTTGTTTTGACAGAAGGAAATGAGATACATTTCTAGTTTCAACATTATTTGTTCGTCTGACATTCCTCTTTCAAAAAAAGAAGTATCATATTTATGTAAAGTGACCCACATTTGGTTTTTGACCACTGAAAATGTGTACAATTTAACGATTTACTTGTGGAGCCATATTGAAATTCCATATCTCTGGAACTGAACCATATAGGGCCTTAAAATGAATATGCTAAAAGGGAAGTTTGTTAAGACCCACTATCTAAAAGGGCATTAAGATATCTTTAATACTTTTTGAGTTACAGGCCTGCAAACTTTGGAGAAAAAACTTGAAAAGTGTTCTTTCCCCATTTTTGAAAGGTCACTATTGGCACATAATGCAACAAAGATAGCTAAAGTCAATGGATTTTAATAACAGACCTACCAATCTCTGTGTAAAAATAACATCATGATGCTGCCATCTTTCTTTCTTCTTTTCAAGTCATTTTTAACCCCCTGTAATTTGGCTCTGAATCTCAGGTGAAAATTGCCATTTTGACCCCCCTCTACAAAATAGTGGATTACATCCAGTAAATATTCATCCAAGACATTTCATATTTTGGCTTTCATCACTATACATGTTTATCTTTCTTCAGAAAAAAATATTAGCAAAATCAAAAATTTGAGCCGGGGACCTGTGGTTGAGTTGACACGGAATTACCCATCTGTGATTTTCAAACACAGACCTGTTTTCTCATATACAGACAAAAATCTAAAACCTTGAGGTACAGAATATAAATATTCACATATAAGTATATACAGCGGGTGACTCAGACATTGTTGAATGCATGTATGTCAATGGTTTGAAAAGCTGTTTTAATTCCATTTGGGCAGAGACTTGCAGTAAATTAGATTAATGTTAAAGTGTCATGTTTCCAGGATTAGAAGATGAATTCAAACGAGCCTCTAGGTGTGTGATGGTGCTCAGCAGGTGGGCAGGGAAGTGTGAGCTACACTCTCTTGAAGGCACCATTGATTCTGAGCTCTCTGCAATTTCAGTAATCCCGTTTTAACAACCCGACAAACACACACAGCGCGGGGTCAATAAAATATGACTTCCTGTTGTACTTCCTGTTGGACTACTCCACAAATGTGACTCTTATCGTACACTATAACTCTCTCTCTCTGCCAGTCATGAGCTATCGGCCATTTTTATCAAGCAGAATGCAACAGAGGAGGAAGTGAATGAATGTGAAAGGGACAAGTAGTTATTCAAAAAGTGATTTTCCACTTGAACAGGAGAAGCCTCCTGAGGCCTAAGCGACTGTGGAAAGGGGGCGTTTAGGCCCAGTGAACAGGTGAGGAGGCACTACTGTGAGGTGTGGCGTATGGTCACTGTGTTTGTCAGGGCTGATGGATGGCTCTAGGCTGTTTCGGGATCATAGATGATTGGAAGATTGAGTTCAGGTGGGACGTAATCGGGTGTTAAATGAGACAAAGAGACTTTTTATTGACACTATTGAACAAAAATAGACATGCATGTGTGTGATTGCATGTACAGTATGACGCAAAATGAGTTTTTCATGTGCAGTGTTGCATGTGTCTGTGGTTCAGAACCATCTCTGGTGTGCTTATTGACTTTGCACATAAGCCTTTGATGATGCTGTTTAAATTGCGCCATTGATTTTAATGCACCAATTACGTCTATAGTGTATGAGAGTCAATATGTAGGACAGCGGTACAAATAGCTAAATATGAAGAGGGCTTTAGTTCAGCGATTTTCTATGAGTCTTAAGTGCCCACGATCTGTAAAACACCTCACTTTCCTGAAAAATGTGCAATCAATACTGTGGAGAAAACCTTTTTAGGGCTTGCAGCTACATGCATTTTCTGCTGAATGAAAGAATAATCAAGTTTTTAACGTCTTGTGACTACAGGAAAAACACACTGCCTTTAGCATCATTACGTATACTGCCGGAAAAGGTTGGAATTCGTGCACACATCGATCTCTGTGTCTGTTTAGGTGTGGCTGTAACTATCCTTCTTTTAGAGGCACAAATGTGTCATGTGATAGGAGGGGACGGTGGGAGGCAGCGGTTTTGTGATATGCCATTATTTGACAGTGTTTAATTGGAGAGTGCATTTGAGAGGCAGCCGTCCCCGCTGCTGGCTTTGCTTCTAATTGCCAGCAGCACCGCGCTTAACGAAGCGAGCAAGAACGAGCTTGGGTGAGGGAGGAACAGAAAGAGAGAGGGGCCAGGTTTCTATGGCAACAGCACATCAACAGTAGGCAGTAGCCGAGGGGGTAGTTTCATCTTGAAGAAAGACCCTCTCTGCTGAGGCTCCCTCCACAACAAGAAACAAATGCCCCAGCCGCACGTAAACAAAACACCAGCAAAACGGCTCCTTTTAGAGCTCAGCCTGCAGAGTGTGAGGCAAAGCGAAAACCTATCCATTAGAAGGAGATTAATGAAAAAAACTCAGTGGGTCCTCCCATGACAGCCTTGGTTAAATAAGTCGCTATGAGCATCCCTGTCTGCGAAATGTGCTTCTATGTGTCCAGAAACCACTATCATCCTGATCTCAATTATTATTCATGCAGCTTCACTCGTTTCATCCGCCATACTCGGGAACGCGTACGCTGTAGGTGATGTCAACAAGAAACTGAAGAACACCAGCAGAAAGGAAGGCTATCTGATTCATTAATCCTGACTGTTGAGTATCAGGTATTAAACGCTAATCCTTCGCCTTTTTGAGTTGTAGTTCTCCTGACGACCATTAGAGGGCAGTTTGGCCTTCTAAACTATCCTATTCATGCACTTGACAGTGTAATGCGCATTTCTCAAATTCGTCTGTTTACTCACATACTTGCTCCAAGTATTTACCTCACTTTCCATCTTGTACGTTTGATATTCTTTTTAACTTTTTTATGGCTCTTGCTTTTGAAAGCGTTTGTTTGCTGACTCACATCCATTTATTTTTATCTGTGAAAGCTATCATTTCAGAGGTGCGCGAATTATGTTGTGGCATATCTATAAAGACAGCGCACCAAATGAAAGCCGGATTGATTTATTGTCTTTCATCTCAGCGTTATCATCTTTACGGCTTTGTCTTTATTGTGCTGTCGGGTACTGGGAGGTCTTGGGTGTAATGGTTTAACTCCTTGTAGAGGAGAGAATTAGGTTTCTGAGACTTGAGAAAATTCGGGGTCTTGTGTTTTTTGATCATTAATATTGATGGACAGCTTTTGTGAAGTGAGACATTCACATGACTAGATCTCACATTCGCTATTCTGTTCTATTAAGTTCCTGTCAGTCTGGCGAAACCGTAACCTTTTCCTCTTTCTCTGTTTACATAGGCAAAGAGACCCAGAATGGGAGAGAAAAAAATGGAGTCATATCTTTGTCAGATCAATTTGCTTTATTAATGAAAAAGCTTTATGGAGAGATCACAGTCCCTAGATTCATTCTTAAACAATGACTCACCAAGCAAATGTATTTTTTTTCTTTTTTCTTCACTCATTTTATTACAAACTTTGCAAGGACTTATTACAAGGGTTTGTTTTCAACATGCGGAAACAGAACAAAACAAAACACATGGGAATCAAACAAACAAGTCGGATCGGACAATCCACTGTTCACAATAAACATAAAATCTGATAAAGCCCTCGGTGACAGGAGCCAGTGAATGACTACGGTGCAGGCATACGACGGCCACATTCACACTGACTCGGCAAAAAAGATCAATCCATCCAAGGCAAGATGTGCACATCTCAATAAACACTTTACTATTTTTATATGCCATCGGCTTTTGTTGTAAGATTTAAAAAGCTTCACTTGCATGTACATAAAACTGTACAAAAACAGATCATCACAAGCATTTTTAGTCCTATATAAATATAACCAACAATTAAGGATAACAAGTTTTGAACTCTCCTGCAAAAGACATACTTTCAAGGCAGCTGTCTTCAGTTTGGGGTGAATGGTGAAGATGAGTTTTGTGCAGTGAACGTCGCTTTTGTTCTCAAAAAAAGGTTTCTGAACCGGCACTAACATTTCAGCAATAACAGTAAACGGTTTCTACCAATTATCTTTGGAATTCATGCTCAACTCGTCGCTTGCTTGACACCACGCACGAGGGATGTGGAGAGCTATGTACAGAACACTTTTTAAGAGATGTTTACCACAAACACCAGTTTTCGTTAATCTATGAAGAAAAGTCTCGCTCTAAGGACGAAGAAAAGACTCCCTCGTTCGTTACGGTCGTCTCATCACATCCAGACATCTAACAGCGAAAGAGCACACATCTAAACACCAGTTTAAAAAACAACCACGAGAAGTGGACATTCCTCCATCTGTCCTCTGGCATTTTGGGCCGAAGGACTCTAGGAGTCTAGCCTTAGAATTACTAGGAATAAAACAGCCGATATAAAGCCAGAGGAGTCGAAACCTGCAATTCAGACTGTCTGATGCAGGCTGGCATCAGAGTAGAGGAAGGTCAAAACCTGCTTCACTCAAGAGTTTGAATAGATGAAAGTGGTGGTAGAGTTTTGTGGTCATCTCTATCTTTTAGCCATGTTAAGTCCAGGTCAGCGATCTCACACGTTTGCCTGGGAAGCCTGCCTGCAGCGCGGAGGAGGAGAAGCGAGCTGGGCTAATTACACTGGCTCTTGCTGGATTCTTTTTTTTCCTATCAGAGTCACTAAATGGCTTTGAAAACAGCATAATGTGCTTTCTTTCCTTAGGGCGGGATAATCATTCGCCTTATTTAATCATGGCTACGTCCAGTAATTTCCATATGTTTCAGCCTTAATTATTCGGCGAGAGGTGCGATGAGGTAAGTGCAGTGAAAAATGTGACTCGCTAAACAACTGAAGCGTTTGGACTGGGATCTTTTTCTGTGATCTGTGCTTCCTTTGGGGGCTGGAGTGTTCGCATATGCCAACTGCACCACACTCATTACTCACCCTAATTAAGGAAATGCCCATCGTCAATCCCCCTGCAGATACAAAGCACGCTCGCCCAAGTGCCGGGATCTGGGCAGCTACTGTGCGGCAGCAGGAGTGGAAAAAGTAGAGATATTGAGGCGATGCACCGTGATGCAATAGTAATGATAATGTCCATCAGATATATGGTCCTTGAGCACACTAGATAGTCATTGTCAAAATGGTCCCCCAGAGATTCTCTGAAACTTGGAGGGAGACACAGCTTTAGAGCAGGTTAGATAGTCAGCACAGTGGCTACGTTTACATGCACCCAAATTATCCGTTTGGAATCGGATTGACGGCTCAATCGGACTGAAAAACCTTCATGTAAACACCTTAATCGATCCGATTGAGCTCGATCGGAATGAAATTTCGATCGGATTGAAGGGGGTGGTTTATTCATTTTCTAATACGATTGAGAGTGCATGTAAACACTCGATTGGATTGAACCCCGAAACTGAAAGGACTGCACATGTGCAATGACGCAGAAATAGCGTAATGACGTATGACGAGCAGAACGAGCGGTTCTTCCTTTTGAATAAAGTGTTGTATAAATGTGTGTCCTGTCATTATAAAACTCTCCTTTCACTCGGCAACTGTGATGTGGAGCAGGGCAATGTCACTGCCAGTCCTTGTTTTGGATTCTCATCCACAGGCAACCCGTTTTGGGCGCGGGGAGGGGCATTTTTACTGCGTGATAAATATGAGCAGCACGGCACAGTGGTTTATATGTATATCTATCCATAAATTAATAAATATTAATTCTGCTGTTAAAAACTAATTCCGAAGCTATAATAATAATTTGAAGCTTGTGACATATAAACGCACACATCAACCCGATCACTTTATTTAGCGTTCATGTAAACACTACATTCAGATTCATAAATCGGAATGAATTCAGTCCATTGAACCAAAATTGTGCATGTAAACGTAGCCAGTGTCAAAGAAAAGACTAACCCGAAGAAATTCCCAACTGATGGAGGACAGAACAATTATGGAAAAAAAAGAAAGGTGGCTGAAAAAAGGGAAATGGCGAATGGTGATGTGATCGTAGGTAACATTTGTCATTTTTTGATTGTGGAAAAAAAACATGCACAATTGACATGCGAAAGACAAGACAGGATTATCAGTCTAATTTGTCCATTGTGATTGTTATATACAACTGTTTTTAAGGCATTAATACATTTGTTCTTCAAACAAAGTCTAAATAGGACACAAATATTTCATTTAAAACTGTAAAAACTATGTAAACAAAGAAAACAGGACCGTGAATATGAGTGTGGCAAAAAAGGACTCATTTGATGGAGACGAGGTGTGTTTGTGGACTTAACACACACCGTCAATTTAACAAAACCATACTGATAATTTGAGGGGAGGCAGGTGGTCTCCTCCTCACTGAGGCTGTGCTGTGTGAGCCGTAGGCGTCTTTGCGAGTGCCAGGCAGCATTTGCACTACATCGTGGGAGTTCAGGAGAGATTCACAGTGCCAAAAAACACAAGTTCTGCCACATGACACAAAAGTATGCACGCACATTCTCATCTGTTGAATAGCGTGTTAATGTGCCAAAAGCCACATGTGTTACTTTTCGTGACAGTAGGTCCCCTGACGCATGAACGCACACACCGGCATATGTTAAGGTCTGCCATAGTGAGTTAATCGATGTTAATCCCACTGCCCGCCCTCTGAACGCACACCCACACACAGCTATACACTATGCTGCAGCGTGCATATGGACATACAGCACAACAGGTGAGGAACTGGGCCCTACACGGACACAACGAAGCTCATGGAGCACCATCAGGATGTTTTCCCCTCCACTCCAGCTATTCACGTTTATTCACATTCCTATATGGCCATTACAAATGTTCAGACCCTCAAAAGCAGTGGTACTGACACACTTCAGGTGTTGAGGCTGATTTAGATGTAACTTTTGACCTTTTTTTTTTTTCTATTTTTTCAACTTGAGCCTGTTAGTAATATTCATATATTCACCATACAAATGTATTTACAGCGTTTTACATGTATAAAGACTGCTCTCCTCTGAGGACAGGATCAAGTTAAGAGTGTTAGACACTCTGTATGTCAAGACCCTTTTACAGCAGTATCTCCAGTCAACTACAGCACTTGGTAATCTAGTAGAAGAACCCATGAACATTCTGTAGGCTAGTGAAGCTAAAAGTCGGTTAGTCACGTAAAAGTATGCATCGGTTTTTGTGATGGTATGCAAAAACAGTATAAAAAGTTTAAAGTAACAGTAAAACATGTTGAAAGTGATAATAAATAGATGAATGAATCAATGAATAAATAAATAAATAAAATAAATCTACTCTGACATTATGACAATAGCGTATTTTTCCACTATCCAATTTATATCCTGTCGCAAATTCGATGTTCTCTTTTCGCAACCGTGTCTCTCTAATTTCTGATGTGCATCAATCAAAGATGGTGCATGTGGTTATCTCACAGGTATATCTCTCTTTTCGAAGTGTGATTGGAGGGGGGGCTGGTAGGCGGGAACTCTGATGTCACTCTCAGAGGCACCTCCTCCAGTGGGGCGTGGTCACTGGGGGTGTGGTCACTACTGGAGTAGGCACTACGGGAAGGTGGGAAGCGTGGCCTGTTCTCCTCTCCTCCCAGCCTCACGCTCCCATTAGCCAGGCGTCCCAGGCTCCCCCTCTCCTGATAAGGCACAAACGTGGACAGTTTAGGGAGATTGCGGGTCTTGCGGACGGGCGAAGGCTGACCGGGCATCCAACAGGCATCTGAGTGACCCAGCTCGCTGCACTCCTGACTGCAGTTTCCCGTCATGGCAACATCAGGTAGTGAGCGAATATCTGTGAGAAGAAGGCACACAAAAAAAGCAGTCTTTAATGATGAGCAAATGATATTAAAGAACAGCAAATCAAAACTTGTTCATTTCTACCGGGTGAGTCACAGAGACACTGCAGTTCACCTAGCGTCAAATGCAAGCAACTAACAGGGAATACACAAAGAGCTGCCAGTGGTTGCTATGCACTGTGGTGTGGTTGCTATGTGAGAGGCAGTTGTTGCTATGCACAGTGCTGTTGTTATGCACTGCATACTGGGATTTCATCAGTGGCTACTGTGGGTCAGATTCTTCTGGTTTGATTCCTTCAAGTCATTTGAATTGAAATGGTTTCTTCATAGTGTAGATATCCCGATTGGCGGTTGCTAGGTCATTCGAATGTCTGCATGCCCACATATGTATTGGAAGTTTGGTGGCAAAAGTGCAATTCACTTTTTCCTGCATTTATGTCCCTTGGGCTGCAATCCCGCGATAAACACATCTTGAATATTTATACATGTATACACATACAGGCATGCTCGCATTCAGTATCCTACATTCAACATTAAATGAGACCCACCAAGGCCCCTGAAGGAAAATTCAGTGCTAAGGCTTATTGATTGGCAGGTCTGAAATTAGTGAGCCTCTTATTGCTATCCATTTTCCATTCCACTGTTCCCTAATTAATTAAATAGGGCCGAGACCCAGTGACCTCATTCTGACAGAGCCATACAGAGAGCTACAGTAACACACACTCCCTGTAATCCACCAACCACATGCACTCTTTCTCAGGAGCCGTTCCACTCTGTGGACCACGTTCCTCACCCTTGTGCATTCACATCAGAGGTTTTCAACCTCTCAGTCATGAACCCACGTGGGGTTGCTGGAAATGCAGATGGAGTCATGGTCTTTTTATTCATCATACATTTTTAGCAGAATTTGTACAGTTATAGGAAGACAGAGTCTTGGAAAAAAAATCTATAAAAACAGTAAAATAACAAAGTTACTTATTTGTCTGACATAGATAAGAATTTCAAGTAGCATTGGGAATCTAGGTCCAAAAGGAAGCATTTGTGTTATTTATAATGTAATACGATGCTGTTGCAATCAGTGCGCCAAGGGTGTACACATCAATAATAATGGACTCATGCATGGCTAATGTACGACTCCTGTAAGTCACTGTAATCGTCTTCACCTTGATAACAAATATCATCCATCAAAACTTTACTAGCATGACACTGGTTTGCTTTATCCAACCGAGAGTTAGTTTACATAGCATATGATCATGCAGCGGTTGGGTGTTTTGAATAAAAAAACGGTTTATGTTTTCACAGCATTAGCGCTGTTTTGAACTGACTGCTTAAATGCATTTGCGTATGCATTTATGGATCCTTGGACGTAAAGTTTTCCAGGAGTTTGCCGGTTTAAAATGATCTGATCGTAAACAGAGATGGTTTTTCTGTGTTCTTCAAGCCATCTTGGGTATTTTATAATAACGGAAATTTATAATCCATTGCTATTTGACATAGCCTTTATTACAGTATAGAATATATTTTCCGCCTCATTCTGTGATAAGAAGCCACATCAGATGAGATAATGAAGTTATTTCAAACTCTTGACTGATGTTGTGGAGTAAAATCATGTTATTGAATTTTCTCTTTTGTTGGACAACAGGTTTATAAATGCTTCTCATTAAGGCGCGAGTTGCTTTTTCAGATGCACTCAAACTCACAGCACTTGCAGAGATGAGCAGCATTTACTACTGGCGCTGCGTGATATACAGTACCAATAGATGGCAGTAATGCACTGTTTTAGTATGCGATCTCGTAAAAAGACACTGCACTGCTTCAGTCTATTGCAGGTTCACAAAATAGAGTGTTGTCGCGCTACACCGCTATTTCCTGGAAAAAGTAGTTGGCTACTGGAAAAGCTACTGAAAAATGTAGTTACGTTAGTAGCGTCGCTACTTGTAGCTAGCTGCTCCCCAACACTGTTAAGAACCTCTGATCTGCACACTCTGCTTGCCATGTTACCTTTCTCTCCACTTTCGATTCTTACCACAGTTCCAAACTACTTCATCTTCCAGAGACAGAGAAAATGAAGAGAAAAGTAGTGGAGACTCTTAAATGTGCAAGAGATCTACAGATGGCAGCCCTGAGGTGGACGCTGGGGCCCAGGGGATGTACCTCCACTGGCATTGAACATCCAGGCAGCTTTAATACACTCATTAAAAAGAGCTCTGTGAGGCTCCACCGGCACAATATAACTGACAGTTCTCTCCACACGAAAACACCACACTGACCCCACCACCGCACAAATGTATGTATGCTTCAAAAAACTCCCAATAAGCAGGAACCGACATGGTCAATACATCAAAGAGGTCTGGAATAGTGTAAAAGAGGGCGTTTACTGGAGGAGGAAAGAGGCTTTATATCTCACCAAACGGAATAGATCAACTCGCCCCTCTGTGGAACAAACACATTAGAGTTCTACAGTCCTGTTTGTGTGCATGTGTGTGAGAAGGCTAGATTGTGTGGGAGAAAAAAGTGTGTGGTGAACTCGGAATAAAATTGAGCGTGTGCAACCTGTGTGTGCGTGTGTGAGGGGAAGGATGTGCGTAGGAAAAGGAGCATGTGTGTTAGATGACGCTACTGTCTATGTGTTTGTGAAGTAGTAGTGTGTGCACATGTCTTTGTGCAAGAAAGATGTGTGCTACAGATGGTGTTTGAAAAGTGAGGTGTTGGGAGTGTAGAAATGTGTGTGCGTGTGTGTGTGATATTCTTGTGGTTCTATGTAGGCAGGTGTGAAAACAGTTTCTTACATCTATTATCCATTACTGGATCTCATTTCTTCCAGTATATATATATATATATATATATATATATATAGACTAATAGCCAATCAAATGCAGATCTCTTTAAAATGCTTTTGAAGTTGTTTTAGGTGAACAAATGAAAACTGGAAAAGAAAGCACGCATTTAGATGCGAGTACATAAGTGACAAAATGAAATAAAAATGATACTTTCCTTAAAAGGAGGCATATTATGCCCCTTTTTACAATATGTAATATAAGTCTCTGGTGTCCCCAGAATGTGTCTGTGAAGTTTCAGC
>NW_015536497.1:598134-614934 GCF_001515605.1 Sinocyclocheilus anshuiensis | reverse complement strand
GGAAATAAATCGCATGTTTATTTTAGATCTGTGTGGCAGCAGCAGTAAATAAATCGATAAATCCACTGCTCTCTTGTCTCCTCTGAGGCTGGGACTTTAAATAGTGCTCTGTGCTCGTCTGTGCAGCCAAAGATAGAATAGTTAGCATGTTTTGCTCAAACTTTCGCCATGGCATTAAAACTAGTACACCGTTGTCGCTTACGAAAACACAATAAAGGTGCCGTGGGTGTAAATTTACAGATTAAGGGGCAGTAATATTATAATGAGATCCCTTTGCCACGTCACCAAGGGAGCGAAATCAGACACGCTCGTTTTCTCAGACGCTTGCAGAAAAAGGCTTCCCAAAACAAAGTTACTGGGTTAAACTTTTTCACGTTTCCTTGGTTGGTAGATGCACTGGGGACCTGATTATAGCACCTAAAACCTGGAAAAGTCAGATTTTCATGATATGTCACCTTTAATGTATCTAATTATGCATGATTGATAGGTACACAATATTTAAAAAATGATCATACTATTTCATCAAAACGGCTTAACAGTTTTGTCCAAAATGGCTGATGGAATCAAAGCTATGTAGGCAGGGAAAAATAAACATTAGTATCACACTCTAATATTTCATGATCTAATCAAACTCAAACATATAAAAGTCCTGTCGCTCTTGGTATCATTTGGAAAACATCGTATTAAATGGGTCATGAATTGAGAAATCAAATTTTCCTCGATCATTTGACATGTAAGAGGTCATTGTACTATAAAAACATCCTGAAAGTTTCAGAGCTCAAATCTTTCTCTAGTTAGTCTAAAAACAGCTTTTATTGAAACCAAGTGGTTATTTACCAATATAACCAAGTGGTTATTTATTTTCAACTATGCTGATGTCTCAGTAGAGCATTATTTGTTTGTTCGGTACATTTCACTGTGGATTCTTAGGCAAATCATTTGCAGTTTCAGGTGCAGACTTTGCAAACAGACTTTTACTGTAAGATATGGACCTGACAAGTAATACCACAACATGTAAGTAACCGTGTTCATTCTAATGCCTAATCTGTTATCAGTTATTTCTGATTTGTAATGATTCATGTACAGTCAGATGTTCTTTGTCTCAAAAATCATTTAATGCTGTTTATGCGTCAGTAAATCAAGCCAGTGACTTATTGGTCAGCTACACATTGTTTCTTTCTGTAGCATCTTAGTAGAATCTCTTATTTACATCATGTTTGCATTATTAGTTATAATGAAAACATTCTTGAGTGCAAAACTCGAGTTGCAATGACGAGATCACTGCATCCTTGCACTCAACAGTCTTGTCATCTGCTACAATTAACTTTTCATGCAATGGGAGTAGATCTAAATATAATGCTATAATCAAAACTTTTCATGAATAGTTAATCTCAACAGCTGTAATAGTAAAAAAACAAAAACAAAAAAAAAAACATAGTCAAAGTTTTTGAGAGAGCTCCACATGTAATACTTATTTCATATGATAGCCAATCATAGCAGTGGGCATTTACACTGAGGTCTCACAGCAGACACGCCCCTTCCACCAGAGCGTTCAAATCAGAGGGCTAAAATCAGGGTAGAAAATGACCTTTTATTTCAAAATTATGACAATTTTTGATGTAAAAATACATTATAAGTGCACCTCAGGAAACATTATGAAATAATTTAAAAATGCATGACTTCTTTAAAGGGGCCATGAACTGCCTTTTTATTATTTTGTACTGTTCTCTGAGGTCCACTTATAACATTATCAAGATTTTTACATCAAAAAACATCATAATTTAGAAGTAATAGACTATTTTCTGTCCTGTTTGACCCCCCTCATCGTAACGCTCTGTTTGAATAGTCTTGGTGGATTGTAGACTTGGAAGTAAATGCCCACTGGTACGATTGGCTAACAGTTGTGTATGTTTGATGAAGTTCATCCACGCTTTTCTAACATTGGGATCAGAAGGAAGGAAGTGCAAAGACTGTGTTTTCCACATCTTGGCACTGCACAGCTTCTTGTTGTCTTCGGAGCCATCTTTGGTTTCTGCGTAGACCTGGGGCCCGTTCTTCATACGTCGCTTATTACATCCGAGATGGAATGTCACATCCAATATGATATCATCGCGCTAATCAGGATCTGGTTAATTTGGTTCTCCGAACGCACCTGTTGTTGATGATTAGTATGGTTGGATTGAGTTATCTGAGATAATTGCGCGTTCATGGGTTGGTTTAAAAGGGGCTATGTATCGATACTCTAAACCACAATCAGCAATGCAGCGATTGTCTGGCGGCAAGACAGCAACGTAATGACATCATATAACTAAAAATGACACCTGACAAAAAACTTGACACAGTTCTGGACTTTTATAAGGAAACAGCCAAGCGAACAAAACTACATAATGTTATAATAGATAAATTAAATGTGCACTGTTATTTTATTTAAATATTTTACATGATTCCCAATTGTTTTATTCACGATTTCTAATATTTGTACAGGCTTTACATTTTTATTTCAATGTAATAATTAGTAATTCATTTAATTTTATATTTGAAAAGATTTGTTACGTGACAGCATTAATTAAAGTTTCTTAAGGGTCAAGATCATGTTATCTGCATCTCCTGCGCTCCATCAAGACACTCCCATAATAGCTGTCAGCACTCAAATTAATGCACGACTCCATTATCTGTATAGCATGTGTGCAAGACTCGAATACAATTATGAAGTAATAATTTTATGACGAATAAATAGTTCAGTGAGTAAAACTGGCTGTGTCTATAGTGTTGAAGACTACACAACATTATTATATTATCTTTAAATTAATTTTTAAATGATTATTATTTTAAAATATTGTCCCTGGATCAGTAGCATACTCTTGTAATAAAATAGCGGTGGTAGCGGACATATTTTAAGTATAAGTTCTGCTTAAAAAGATGCAATCTAATCCTGTGTACATTAAATAAACCTGTTTATAAATAAACCTCCTGAGCAGGTTTAAGCTTACGGACCTGTTGCTATGATAGCAACTCCAGGATGAGCTTCGAAGAGCCAAATAATCCAAGATCATGCCAAATCATCAATAATCAAATCCAGCTAACTGAGTTAGCAACGTACGAAGAACGGGCCCCTGCTTTTGCCTCTCACGTTATTTACACTGCATGCGCAAATCAGTGAGCGGGGCTAAACAGGCAGTGATGTAGAAGCAGGCGTTTATCTTCTTCTGCGGAGGCGGGGTTTAGCCACACGATTACGTCATAGAGCGGCACATTCCACAAGCTGTTGTTTTGGCAGACTGGTCATTAGAGGTCGACCAATAGTGGATTTTACAGATACCGATAGCTAGGTAGGACCACACTGGCTGATACCGATTAATCAACCAATAGTTTTTGAAATGGATACTAAATGAAAAATAAAATAGTGCTTTACTATATATATATATATATATATATATATATATAAACAGTACTGAACTATACTTTGTAAATGAATAAAAATATTAATATTAAATATTGATCATTGAAGTTAGTTCATAGTTCATTAACTAATGTTGACAGAAGCAACTTTAAAATTTAAAAATGTATTTGTAAGTGTTGAAATTCACACTCTAACAAAGACCAATACTTCTACAGCTTTAATTAATCTTAATGTTACAAATGGACTCTTATTGTAAAGTGTTAACATTTCATTTCAACATTCATGCTTAAAGATGGCCATATTTAAATATCTACACAAAGGCCATATCATTGAAATGGATATTGTATATTACATATGGATATTATATGTCTACTCTCACACTTTATTTGTTTCTATTTTAGAACACTTGATTATTTAATCAAAATACAATATATGTTAGTCACACACATGGGCAAAAGCACAGCGCCGCGTTGTTTTGCGTTCAGTTTAAGCGGCAGACTGAAACAGATTATTTAAACAACCAATGGGCAAAAGTTTACTTCAAGAATGAACAAATTGGTACTGTAATGACAGCAGGACCATCTCAGCCGCTCCAGCAATGGACGCAAGCCGGACAACTATCGGCATGTGTTTTTGTGGATAGCCGATAGTCCCAGCAATCAACTATCGGTGCCGATTAATCGGCAAAACTGATCAATCGGTTGACCTTTAATTGGCATTGTGTATGGGGTTTGGACTATAATTTGGTGTTCTCTCTGTACAACAAAAGCTTGAAACCATCTAGGTTTACAGCCTTAATCACAACACACAACCTGGAAGAGACCAAAGGGAAGTCAGAAAAAGGGAAGATGAAAGAGCACAAAAAAGGTAAACTGCACGCTACAAGCGCTTCGCCGTGACCACCTTAGCATGCAAAACTTGCCCGTGCTTCGTTTTAAGACACATGTAAGGGTGGGTTGCAGTGTTCTTGCATCAGGGAACCAGTGGGATGACTGGTCTTGTTGATCTGTGGCAGGTTTCCTTTCTGTCTGATCTCCAGCTGAGGGGTAGTGGGGAGGGGAAATGGGCATGTGGCTCTTCCTGAGATTTCACAGAACACCTCCTGTTTGATCACACTTTCTAACGTACCCTCAGCCTTTTGCCCTCTCTCTGTCTCTCTGATCCTCTTTTTCTGAATGACTCTCTCTACCTTGCTTTTCTGCTTTTATTCTCCCACCCTCTCCCTTCCTCTTTTACTTTCTCTCCAATCTGCCACTTTTTCTTTTCCTTCGTTACCCTCCCTCCCTCTCTTTCCTTCTACCTGCTGCTTCTGAGTGCGCCGCTGTGCTCTAATCAGCTGGAAATTACAGTCCAGTTCACGGAAAAAGCACACCAGACAAAAATAATCTGACTCCACAATTGTCCACAGTTTTAATCAAATGTGCTAAAGTGTTAACATTTCATTTCAACATTCATGCTTAAAGATGGCCATATTTAAATATCTACACAAAGGCCATATCATTGAAATGGATATTGTATATTACATATGGATATTATATGTCTACTCTCACACTTTATTTGTTTCTATTTTAGAACACTTGATTATTTAATCAAAATACAATATATGTTAGTCACACACATGGGCAAAAGCACAGCGCCGCGTTGTTTTGCGTTCAGTTTAAGCGGCAGACTGAAACAGATTATTTAAACAACCAATGGGCAAAAGTTTACTTCAAGAATGAACAAATTGGTACTGTAATGACAGCAGGACCATCTCAGCCGCTCCAGCAATGGACGCAAGCCGGACAACTATCGGCATGTGTTTTTGTGGATAGCCGATAGTCCCAGCAATCAACTATCGGTGCCGATTAATCGGCAAAACTGATCAATCGGTTGACCTTTAATTGGCATTGTGTATGGGGTTTGGACTATAATTTGGTGTTCTCTCTGTACAACAAAAGCTTGAAACCATCTAGGTTTACAGCCTTAATCACAACACACAACCTGGAAGAGACCAAAGGGAAGTCAGAAAAAGGGAAGATGAAAGAGCACAAAAAAGGTAAACTGCACGCTACAAGCGCTTCGCCGTGACCACCTTAGCATGCAAAACTTGCCCGTGCTTCGTTTTAAGACACATGTAAGGGTGGGTTGCAGTGTTCTTGCATCAGGGAACCAGTGGGATGACTGGTCTTGTTGATCTGTGGCAGGTTTCCTTTCTGTCTGATCTCCAGCTGAGGGGTAGTGGGGAGGGGAAATGGGCATGTGGCTCTTCCTGAGATTTCACAGAACACCTCCTGTTTGATCACACTTTCTAACGTACCCTCAGCCTTTTGCCCTCTCTCTGTCTCTCTGATCCTCTTTTTCTGAATGACTCTCTCTACCTTGCTTTTCTGCTTTTATTCTCCCACCCTCTCCCTTCCTCTTTTACTTTCTCTCCAATCTGCCACTTTTTCTTTTCCTTCGTTACCCTCCCTCCCTCTCTTTCCTTCTACCTGCTGCTTCTGAGTGCGCCGCTGTGCTCTAATCAGCTGGAAATTACAGTCCAGTTCACGGAAAAAGCACACCAGACAAAAATAATCTGACTCCACAATTGTCCACAGTTTTAATCAAATGTGCAAAATGCTCATGTAATTATAAGAATCTATTATCAAAAATCAGGTGCCCTGTGGTTAATCACCAAAAAAAACAAAACAATGATGTCTATATTTCTGTAATAATTTGTGGCAGCCGTCTTCTTGCAGAGGGAAAATGACACAGCTTGGTTTAGCCTGACATGCTGAGGTTATTATCAGACACAGAAGCTCCTCTAACAAGCTGGCACTGCTGAGTATATCATGTTCCTTTCTAGAGCAACCAGGAAATACAAAGAAAATGAGAGAAATCAGCCGAGAAAATAACACAAAATTAGACAGATCTTGGAATCCTTGACATAATGGCAGACACATCCCAAGAAGGATACATATTTAAGAAGTAATGATGGCAAATTTTCAGGTGCTGAAGCATTATGGACGTATATTACCCTGTGTTGTTTCAGTGACAAGGAAATTTCTGTTGCTCTATGAAAGCAAGTGATGTCTTGGTTACAAAACCCTTCATATTTGGAGTGGGAGGGGCTTTTGAGGGCACAACAAGTAACATTTCAACCAACTGATCATGTCTACCCATTTTTCAATCTCTGCTGACTCAGTGTGGGGCTGTGGTTAAGCTAATCTCAGTCTCTACATTTCTCACTCCAGAAAGTGCAAAAAAGATTTCAAGGAAGATTTGACTCATTATTGAACACAGCACTACTCAATTTTTGTACTTGTGACTGTGTTGATTGCTGCTTGGAGCGTTTGGATTGCTGCAGTTGTCTTTGGTCTCCATTTTCCTCCTCCAGTGTTTGGCATGTTGTGCCATGCATTTCCATTTGAGAATGAATGGAATGGATGAGAAGCTTCTTCTAGAAGACCTAAAGAACCTCCAAGCAGAGGTCTGTGCAGGATTGATTTTTCAGTCCCGTTCCTACAAGATTATGTCCCGTTGGAGAATATCCAACCCTGCAATTGTAAACATTTTCTACCTTAAAATAAATTAGAGTACATTTTACTCTTAGATAATTATATTTTGTGGGAGTCCCACGAGTGATTTCTTTCTCCCGCTTCCAGCACATCATTATCTTCCCTCTTGCACTCAGAAATTCAGAACTTGTCCCATGCTGCACTCAGTAGCATTGAATGCAGACCTCTACCTCTAAGAGAGGAGAGAGAGAGAGGTTGGGAGGTAGTTCGGCCATTTTGATGAACTGATTAGCCACTCGCTTCTGCCAGGTCCTCCTGATGGGCAGCAATTTTTAGGCTAGGGATCATTTTCCTCTTGGCGCCGGAGTGGTGCTGCTTGGCTGTAGCATGTCCTGGGTTTTATTATGGTGATTGCTGGCGCTTGTATGGTCGTATCTGGCTTTGATGCAACACACTTTGGCACTATCAGTTTGCTGTTGGATTATGGGGTAACAATTAAAGTCTGGCTTTCTGGTGTGTGACTGTATAATCACAAAGCTTTAGAGCATGGAGCGAATGGGCAATGGTGTGTATGGCCTCATCAATACGTGCGAGGGAAAGTGACTGTGTTCTGTCTGCAGATTTACAGCGTATGTTTGACAACACGGACCGTGTTGCCTTTGGCTTGCTGGTGAAGATGGAGAGCGGCCGCAGTGGACTTGCTCCTCTCAGCACTGCTGAAAATAAGGAAGTACATGTCAGAGCCACACAGCTCCTCTCCCTCTAGTGCCATCCATCATGGCAGGCCAGTTCAGTAGTTAGAGAGCGCTTCGCTGCTTCTCCGTGTATGCGTGTGTGTGTGAGATGGAGGTATGAGCCCCAGGGCATTTCTTCATTTCTCCTGTATGAGCAGCCCAACTGGGGTGGAAGTGGATTTGGCTGCAAGCCAGCAGTCTCTCAAAAGTGTCCTTTGCTCTACCTGCTCTAAGAGAGCTTTTCTGGACAAGTCATTGTGGTGCAGAGGTGGCGCATGGATTTTGGTTGAGCATAACCCCTCCTTGATCATCTAATAGATGCTTTTCACATTTCCAGGGTTCTCAGAAGCAGAAGTCATAAAATTTTGGTAAACTTATAGTGGTGAATGGAAACTGTAATTAATATAATTTCTCCTTCTGATTCGTGTCAATAGCATTTTACATTGGTCGGTAAAGAGAAAGCTTTCCAGTTTGCCATCATTCCCTCCCTCCTCCCACCGTTGAATTAAAAAAACATTCAAAAATTACCCCAAAATCTGTCATCATTTACTCACCCTCATGTCGTTCCAAACCCATAAGACTTTGGTTAACCTTAACACATTAAGATATAATTAATGAAACCTGAGAGGTAACTGTTCCACCTCAGTGTAACCAAAACTTCAAACATTCAAAAAGGTTATAAAGGCACTGTAGTTTTATATGTGTGTGTGTGTGTGTGTGCTTATGTGAACAAAGTCCTCAAAATTGTTTTTTAAAAAATAAGTAAACAGTAATACAACAAAACAAAAAAGCAAAGGACAAATACAATAGAAAAAAGATACAAGTGAAGTAAACAGTGCTTTGTATGCAAGTCTGAAGTATTCAGCTAACAGTCTACTACAGAAATTGAACAATCGAAAGTAAAATAAAACGCATAGTCTTCACTGAAAGAATTAAACTTGCTTTGTTTATTCTTCGTTTCTTATTCAGGCTACAAATGTCCTTCAGTCAAGAGCAGTGAGTGATTTTCTCTTTGTCTTTTGTTGTTTGATTAATATTAAGCACACAGACAGCAGCCTGCCTGTCACTTTAAGAGCTGTACGTATCCAATATACTGTTACACATATTTTCACTCTCAACTGTTCACTTAAGACATAACTGACGAGGGTTTACGTGAATAATCACCAAGCACTGCATTTTGACATTTTTGCTTCTATTTGACTGTTTAAGCACACACCCTAAGCTAAAACTTCACTTTACTTGTGTTATGTTCCATCTCGAAGCGTGTGTACAGAAAGCCGCCTGACAAACATTATGAGTTCTCTTTAAAAAACTCTAATAAATCAAGTCCCATTCTGCTAAAGTCATGTTGATTCCCATAGGAAAAATTTGTTGCTCAGTGGTTGCTTTTCCTAAGCTCAGGAGATTTAGAATGACACCACCCATAGGAAAAATGTATTGCTCAGTGGTTGCATTTCCTAAGCTCAGGAGACTTAGATGAGATTCTCATATATCTCTAATTTTAGTATCAACAGCATTTCAGATGTTTCTCCTAAAATTCCTTAGGAGAAATGGAAGTAGACACAAATGAGACATGAGAAATATTTGAGAAAAAAAGAGTCAAAACAGAGAATATGGTGGAAGAAACATAGAATATATCTTTATTGTCTTGCTGCAATCTCTATCAAGACTCCATTATAGGAATATTTTATTGCTCAGTGGTTGCTCTATTTCTCATTTTAGTCTCAACGGTGTCTCAGATGTTTCTCCTAGAAATCCTTAGGAGAAATAAAAGTAGACACAACTGAGACATGAGAAAGCTCTAAAAAAGAAAGGAATCCAAAATGACAATGGGAGAGAAACATGTGAGAAACATGGGAGATCTCTTTATTGTCTTGCTGTAATCTCTTGCAATACTACATTATAAAAATATTTGACTGCTCAGAGGTTGTTTTTATTTTTGTTTGATTACAACGGGGTTTTTCACCTTTAATGGTCAGGACAGTAGAAGTAGAGACAGGAAACAATTGGACAGGTGAGAATTGAACAGGAGCAGGAAAGTACCTTTAGTTGGGATTCAAACCTGTGTTGTCTGAGGTGCAGTTGTGCCTTCACGTCGATGTGCTGCCCACAAGGCTATGGTTCTGACAGAGCTTACTGTACGCTCAGGTTTTATTTTAGGAGAAATGTTAAACTTTTACTAATATTGTAAATACCAAAACTATCATTTAAATAGCATTAAACATCTCAGAATATCAAGGGTTACTAGTTTAAATGTTTAAATTCTTCAATATCCAGCATTGTATATACACCACATTTTCCAAACACACTAGAAAGGACTTACAAGTGCAAGATGTTTAGTATAAGAGCAATACCTTTATTTATTTATTTTATTTTTTTTAGATTTTTTGACTTTTTTTTTTTTTTTAGATAGAACAAATGTAACACTAGTGTACCAGTTTTTTTTTTTTTTTTAAGAGAATTAAATTTTGTTTCGTACAGCCCATTTTTTCATGTATGTAAATATAGGTTATGGATTCCTCTGGTTAATCATTGTGCAATAAAACACTGTCTACATAAAACAACAATGGCTGCAATATAACAAAGAGTGAAAAATTGAAGGGGGTCTGAATACTTTCCGTACCCACTGTATAACAATGCATGCATTGTCTTTGATTGAAATGTTGTGGATAAATGACATTGAAGCTAGCTAACCAGAGGGAAGAAAAATAAAATAAAAAAAGAGATCTCTTTGACATTTCAAATATTTCTCCTATACAGAAATGAGGCTACCTTAAGATTGAATAGAAACTCTCCTGAATAGAGTCTCCTGTTTCTCAAACTTGTCTCATGAGACAAAAACTCTAACACTCTCATATTGGTCTCCTTTAAAGCTTTAAAAGAGATCTCAACAACTTTACACACTGTGCTCAGATATTTCTCCTTAGCTAGAGACTCTGGATCTCTCACATTTGTCTCTTTTAAAGCTTTATAATAGATCTCAACAACGTCACAAACTGTGCTCAGATTTTTCTCCTAATCTAAAGACTCTGGTGGTCTCATATTTATCTCCTCCAGTGTTTCAAACAAGATCTCAACAACATCACAGACTGTGCTCAGATATTTTTCCTTAGCTTGAGACTGTGGATCTCTCACATGTGTCTCCTCAAATGTTTAGAAGAGATCTCAACAACGTCACACACTGTGCTCAGATTTTTCCTACACTAAAGACTGATGAGCTCAAACATTTCTACCATATAATATGTATTAATAATCAAATTAGTCAATTCATAATCAAGACTGAAATTCAAAATAAGCCGTTTATGTGCCTTTCAGCAAAGAAAGCTCCAGGGTTACATTTTCTTTAAATAAGTTTGGATTAAAGCATCCGGTACATTACTATTTCCAACAACAAATTATTTGCCTAAGAGCATAAACATTGTCCTATAAAAAGTAACATTATCCTTATTTCTGCATAATTTCTCTCCCAATATAGCCTTTAACTCTGAATTTATGATTTTTCCCCATTTATTTAATGCCTTTCAAGTTCTTGACTTGGTGCACTTTGTAAAGTTGTTGAGATCTCTTCTAAAGCTTTACAGGAGACAAATGTGAGACCACCAGAGTCTTTATCTAAGGAGAAATATCTGAGCACAGTGTGCGATGTTGTTGAGATCTCTCCTAAAGCTTTAAAGGGGACAAATGTGAGAGATCCAGAGTCTCTAGCTAAGGAGAAAAATATGAGCACAGTGTGTGATGTTGAGATCTCTTCTACAACTTTAAAGGAGACAAATGTGAGAGATCCAGTGTCTGCAGCTAAGGAGAAATATCTGAGCACAGTGTGTAAAGTTGTTGAGATCTCTTCTAAAGCTTTAAAGGAGACCATTATGAGATTGTTAGAGTTTTTGTCTCAGGAGACAAGTTTGAGAAGCAGGAGACTCGAGCAAAAATCTCCACTCAATCTTAAAGTAACCTAATTTTTGTCTAGGATAAATATTTGAGATGATAAAGAGATCTCACTTTTGATTTTTCTTTCCTATGTGTTTTACTGATTTGCACGTTAAGTTTGGGCTTTTAATGAGGAGCGATAGCGCACTGCTGGAAAGGGGTAGAATGTGGTACAATGATCGTTTTATCTCGATTGTTGTATTTTCATAACCATTGGAAGCCGAAATAAAACTTTTATGATGTTAAGAACTGTGAAAACGTGTCATCACAGTCACAATTCTACAGTGTGAAAAGGGTCCATTGACCCGTGGTGTGTCTAATTTGCTCAGGAACCCCCTTACAGAGACTGTGGAGCTCCAGCCTGAGCTCAGATATGTTGGTCTTTCCTCTTTGTTTTGAGCTAATCCTCTGTCCGGCTTCGGCTCATCACAATCCATCAGCCACTGTTCTGCAACGTCAGTCCGCAGCAACCACGCATACAAACACCGTGGAGTATTTTAATGCGCTTTTTAAAATTATCCCCCACGTCTCTATAATGTCTTAACAGTTCCCCTTACTCTTCTAACTTAAAGGCTATAATGTCAACTTCCCCAACTTTGCGTGTTATTTATTGGGTTATGTTGTGCTATGTGTATTGTAATGCTCTCCATTTGTCAGACAATCAAAGGTGTTTATTGTGTGAGCAATCCACATGGCAGTATAAAAGGTTTTGCTTCCTCAAAAGCATGCTCAAATCGACTGCCCACAAAAAGAATATTGAATCTATTGAATCTTGCTGAAAAAATCTATTGAAGCACCAACATTTCAGCTTTACTGGTGTTTATGAATTAACTAATATATCATGGCCATTAAATAAATAATAACGGAATTATATATTATATGTGGCATGAAGATGAGAAATCACACTGCAGCAAAGGCATGCTATAGTTCGATATACAACATCCAGCCAGACGTTTCAGTTCACATGATGTAACTTGAGGAAACATTGGGTGTTATTTGTTGGAAAATGAGTGAGGGGCAGCCGAGAGGTTTGAAAGGGCTTATTTGTGCTTTATTGTAATGTGACATGATGAGGGTATAATCAGTTTCATTGAGGCACAAACCGAAGGCTTATGTTGATGTTCCGTGAAGGCGATAATCATCTAATTTTTATCTATGATCAGCTCACATTGCCGAGACCCCATCAAGCCCTGAACCTACTGCTGTACTTTGAGTGATCCACTTTGTCCTAATAACAGATGTTATCTGCACCACTTGGGCCAGATCGCTCCGCGGTCATTACAGACAATCCTGGGTAAACATTGGAGCGGTGTATGAAGGGAGGTCTGAAAATGGGTGCTTGGAGAAGAGGAAGAGAGTACACCTGGACAAAAAACACAGATCAGATTGGACCGCAGATTCTCAATGTTTATAAAAAAAAAACACATCTAAATAATATAAAAATGATTAAATAAATGACTTTGTTGAGGTCATTTATATCTACCTCTTGCAGTACTCTCCTTTAGTGTTACACACACTTAGACACCAAATACTTTAAAAGTGTGACAAAGTGAACTAAGCAGAAAGTGCTGCATGCTTGCGCTGGAAGGTGAAGTTTGGTTTGGTTTTTGAATGCATTGAGCTTTCAGAATAAAACCGTTAAGAAAAGGAAAACTGATTAAATGAAGCAAACATTTCGAAAAGTTACTATAGTTATTATTCTTGGTGAGAACTGGCTTTTAAACAAACTTTACACAAAGAAAAAAAAATCTTACATAAAAATAACTATATTTGGCTAGAACTATAATCCCAATTGTTATTTATGGTTAGTGCTTTTGTTCATTCGTTCATTCATCTCGTTCATAGCCTCGTTCACTTTATATGTGGCTTAAAAAGAAATATGGGACAGCTGAAATTATTTTCTGAACCGGAACACTCTTTTAAACCGGGCTGTGACCCACTCTCTTGATCTCTCCGCACTCTGTTTGCATTCACCCAAACTCTGCAACACAGATACATCTGAGCCCTAGTTGGTTATTTTTTCCTGCCACTGCACTGTAACTGTAAACGGCGCAGTACTGAACAATAAAGGTGGTAAAAAAATGAACGATAGCACAATAGCTGTGCTGGAACCTACTGGCATTAAGGCCAGAGAGCCACTGACAGCTCACCTCTTGAGGGTAAACAGAACCAGGACACATTGTTTGACTCCTCCCCCCTCCACCTGAAACAACCACTAGGGGAAAAAAAAATACTGTCCGAAAAATCCAGAGCATCACATGCGCCTCTCTCTTGTGGGGAAGGTTGAGCAGAGAGCAGAGAGGCTGGCTCGGGCCTCTGCAATCAATTCTACTAACAGGCAGGGACTCTGACAAGGCCCAACGCCATCTGTCTGAACAGAGCCATGCCCCGCGTCGTCACGCCACACTGGCACCCGGGCAACAGCCCAAGCTGGCACCCAGAAGACAAACAAGCCCCCTCAGACTAACACTCTGTTCTTCAGTCTGTCCCTCTCTCTTCCTCTCTTTCAACACACGCATTGTCACATACAGAACAAACAAAGACACGTCATCTTTGGTTCACCCAACAAACTAGTGAATGATCACACAAACTAGAATCACTCACAAAAAAATACTGACTAGCAAAGCGACATGAGATCTGAACACGACGTGTGATTGAACGAGCTCGGGACACAATGAAAATGGTTTCATTAAAACCCAAAGCTTGAAACTAAGAGAGAAGCTGTCAACGGAGTTCAAAGGAAGTGCTACAAAGATGGATTTTTTTCGAATTTTTAAATAAAACAAAGATTAATGGAGTAAATTTGACAGGAAAACACTATTTCAGTCTTAAAGAAATTCCTGCTTACTTCAATGTGTTACTTTCTGTTGTAATTATTTGTGAAATTTACTAGTAATTTCTGAGTGAAAATAGTTTCAAAGTAAATCCTACATCAAAGTTTTGTCAGGGTACTTCACCACACCTGACTCTTAAAAATGTTAAAAGTGCACTTGGTTAAACCACACGTCTGGACATACAGTTATAATGCTCTTTTTCATCACCATATGCGTATGCATTGCCACATACAGCACAAACAAAGACGTGCAATATTTGGTTTGCCCGACAAATTTGTGAACAATCATACATAAACACAAATCACTCACAAACAAGACCAATTGCCAAAGTGATGCGAGACTTGAACGTGACATGCAATTGAACGAGTTCTGGACACATTGAAAAATGATTGAATTAAAATCCAGAATTTGAAACTAAGAGAGAAGCTGTCAGCAGAGTTTAAAAGACATTTTTTAAGTTGTACATAAATTGTAGTACGCTTTTCAAGAAAATACTATTCCAGTCTTTCCAAAATTTCACGTTTAATTCAATTTGTTACTTTCCGTTTCTTTGTAACTATTTGTACAAAATTTACTAGCAATTTCTGAGTGAAAATTCTTCAAAGTAACTCCTAGACCAAAGATTTCTTAGTGTACTCTCAAGTGGCTCTTTAAAATGTTAAAAGCACACTTGTTTACTACGCACGTCTGGATATACAGGTGCATCTCAATAAATTAGAATGTCGTGGAAAAAGTTCATTTATTTCAGTAATTCAACTCAAATTGTGAAACTCGTGTATTAAATAAATTCAATGCACACAGACTGAAGTAGTTTAAGTCTTTGGTTCTTTCAATTGTGATGATTTTGGCTCACATTTAACAAAAACCCACCAATTCACTATCTCAACAAATTAGAATACTCCATAAGACCAATAAAAAAAACATTTTTAGTGAAAATTGGTGGGTTTTTGTTAAATGTGAGCCAAAATCATCACAATTAAAAGAACCAAAGACTTAAACTACTTCAGTCTGTGTGCATTGAATTTATTTAATACACGAGTTTCACAATTTGAGTTGAATTACTGAAATAAATGAACTTTTCCACGACATTCTAATTTATTGAGATGCACCTGTATACCAGTTATGAAGTTCTTTTCCATCGCCATACGCATACGCATTGTCAAATACAAAACAAACAAAAACACGTCATCTTTGGTACACCCAAAAACTAGCAAACGATCACACACAAATCACTCACAAACAAGACCAACCACTAAAGCAGCATGAGATCTGAATGTGACATGTGACTGAACGAACTCGGGACACAATGAAAAATGAGTTAATTAAAACCCAGAGCTTGAAACTAAGAGAGAAGCTGTCAGAAGAGTTCAAAAGACATGCTACATTATTAGGACTTCATAAGGCACCCGAAACATCACAGGAACGAAGAAGAAAGAAAAAAAAAATCACACGGCATTGCTAAAGTTCCTCATCATTATGCAAATGCCATTTTATTCCATTTTATCTCTGTCTCTTTTTCCACTCTGGCCATATGTGCTGTGGCTCATGTTGGGGCTTCAAAAGAAGGCTCAGCCAGGCCACATGCAAATACCTCCATCTGGGGATCAAACAGCCCAAGCTGATCACCACACACAGGACAAACTGTGGGCGTTGAGATGTGGTCAAACGTCACCATTGACCTGTGTAAAACTCCCAGCGAGCTCTCAGGGTGGAAACCTGTGCACTTGCCGCTCCCTGTGGGATGAGCGAGTGCTTGTCTTAAAGACTACAAAAGCAATCTAACACGAGTATAGGACCCAATATCAGTGCCTTTTTTGTGGCACCCTACAAAATTAATTTTGTCACAATATTTGAATTTCTAACTTCGATATGATACTTTGAAAAGTATAGATATTCGGTACAGCAGGGAAGAACTGCAAAATATACTGTCATACAGATATTTTCAATATTATAAAAAAATTGTCCATCAATGGTGGCAATCAGTAGGCAAATTTCTAATGAAAAGACCAATTTATATGACAGATTTTAATGTAGGCTTTTATTCATATGTAAACATTGTGAGATAGCTAGTTATAATGGTAATTAAACAAAGTTTTGCTCACTCAGTGTATTTTTGATTTTACAGTTGGATAATTTTGTTGCAGTAGCACGAGATAGCTTGATTTAAAACTTTGAATTGAATAAAAAATGACAAGGAGGCTAAGCAGTTAATAATAAATTAAGAACAAATAAAGAAATTACTAATGATGGCACAAATAAAAAATAACGATAGGCCTACAAATGAAATAAATAGCTTTTTAGTTTTTCAGGTAGGTCTAACACACAGTAGGGCTATTAAGAGATTTTTTTTTTTTTTTTTTTACCAATTATCCAAATAATGTTTAATCATAGAAAGCTATTATTATCAGAGGACACATGAGCATAAC
>NW_015536497.1:597374-598117 GCF_001515605.1 Sinocyclocheilus anshuiensis | reverse complement strand
CACGTGAAAGTGAAACCTGAGCGGTGAACTAATTTTCGGCAGCCGGAATTTCAGTGCATCTCTAATTATTGGCGACATCAGAAATGGATATTATATAATAGCTGCTTTTTTGAACATTTTAGCAATTTAAAAATATTAAAAAAGGATTTTTTTACACGGCACCCCTGCTCTGCCTTAGAGACTAAGCATTCTGACAATCGTGTCTAATGAGCCTTTAAAAGCGTTTCTGAGAGTCAAATTATTCCAGACGCACACAAGACTGGATTGTCGTTAGAAAACTGTGATGTTCGATACAAAAAAACATGCTTGATAGTTCCCTCATAAATCAAAATTAGCAGCCCTAATCAGAGTCAAACAACCACTTATCAGGAAGGAATGATTCATTAGCGTCAATCCCTCCTCTTTTTCCTTCTCTCTCGAGTGGAGGAAGCCGCAATAAAGAGAAAATCAGCATTTGCGAGCATGTCATTGTTTGCTGGCTGTTACTCAGATTGTCTACATAAATGAGTTCTGTACACCTGGCTCGTCCAATCAAACGAGTCCAATTAAGAGATACGATTAAAACTCCGAACCTGTTATGGCAGACGTTCTCACCGCTAGCGCTTCCTGTCTTGAAAAATCATAATCAAAACTGGGTGCGCCTGTACTCATTAGTACAGAAATCTCTATTTTGGGTGGCCTCTGTGTTGCCATATTAATAATAAAAAAAAAAAAAAAAAAAAAAAAAAAAAAAAAAAAGAAGC
>NW_015536497.1:592256-596841 GCF_001515605.1 Sinocyclocheilus anshuiensis | reverse complement strand
CTGTACATTCACTCTCCCCACCTACAATCCCTGCCGGTACGAGACTCGAACCCGCAACCTTTTGGGTTACAAGTCCGACTCTCTAACCATTAGGCCATGACTTCCCATAATATAGAACAGCATCTAGAGTGAAGTGCAAGCTGTTGTAGTACACTGAAATTGTGTTGTCGCCATTGTAGTGATGTTTCTATATGCAGGCAAGTTAATTTGTAATGCATTTACTGTAACTCAAGCAGCTGGGGCCACATAAGAACACACTCAAAACATCACTGATGAGATCTGCAAGAGAAATAAGTGGCCCACCATAAACTGTACACTTTTGATTTCATGTTCATTTTTCATCATATAATGCTAATATGATACTAATAAGCATTAGCCAGCACTTAAACTAATGATGCTCATCAATTCTAATAATGTCTACGATGATGACAGATTTATTGAAAGATTGCGTTCAATACAACTAAAAACACTGACAATCATTCAGTCCATGGGAAGCGATGACTTTTTCCTGTTTATTAACTATGGAGTATAAAATTATTTCTAATTAACATTAATTATTATACAGCACTGTATAATTTATCTGCCTACATATGGTGATATAGCGATGTGAATTACTCATCACTGCATAAATATGTATGGCTGCTTGGGCAAACGTTCATTTAACAAAATCAATGCTTTTCTAAAAAGTTGGTTTATGGGAAGTCTTTAGCCAAGATCTCAACCAGAACACAGGGGAAAAAAGCATCCAATTCACTAGAGGAATTATGCAAATATAAAATGACTGAACAATTTTTATACTGCATTTCCCTCTTTTGCGTGTTGGTGTGCTTGGTTGTGGAGGATTCAGTGGACTATTGTGATCTGGCATGTTTTACTGGAACCATACAGCATTATACTGTCATTACACTGTTTAAAGATTATTGTTGTATGTTTTACTAGAAAATACAATTTCAGTCTTCAAAATTTCACACTTAATCCAATGTGTTACTTGCCATTTCTTTGTAAAATTTACAAGCAATTTCTGAGTGAAAACTGTTTCCAAGTAAAGTTTTCTCAGTGTACTTCAGCACAAGTGTTGAAAGTGCACTTCTATAACACTCTTCTCCATAATTTGATGTATAACTGTTTTAGTGATCAATCGTAAATGTATGCAAACATCTCTTTTATATGATATTGCCCTTACGTCTGCCTTCCACAAACAGTAATAGAGTGACGTTAATTGTGACAGGCATGTAGTTTTATAAATAAGGCATAATCTACGGTAACACTTCATTTTACAGTGTCACATGTTGTACATGTTACATATACTTACTATAGTAATAACAATAAATCAACTAACCCTAAACTAAACACTAATCCTAACCCTATACACAACAAATGTAGGATTTACTTTGAAATAATTTTCACTCAGAAATTGCTATTAAAATTCAAATAATTACAAAGAAAAGGCAAGCACTGAATTAAACATTACATTTTAAAGTAGAACTTTACTTTCTTGTAAAACGTACTACAATAATCTTTAATTTACAACTTCAAAAAAGCATTTTACACTTTAGTAAGTACATGTTCTTAAATGTATAATTACACTGTAACAAGGATACCTTAAAATAAAGTGTAATCTAATCTATAATAAGCCTCATTTACATAGAAAGGAGGTGTGTTTACATTGAAAACAGTCAATTACTTAATGTAAATACAACACAGTGCTACTTAAATGCATTTAGCAACTAGTTAAACTGGATTGCAAGTGGTCAAAGCAGGTTTTTGCTTTTAAATAGTGTGCACAGAAGTGTTTCTTATATTCGCCCTACAGTACTTAAACACAGGAAGATCAGGGAAACATAGTACAGAACAAAAACCAAGAGCAAACCAAAAACCAGAGCTAATCTTAATGCCAAAATGAGAACTGCAGAAATCAATAGTAATAGATCATGTTACATGAAAATCAAATTGTGTATCAGAGATCTCAGGAAGCCCGTCTGAGCCTTTTCTCTAAGGAGAAAAGCCTTGAGCAAGAGAGAGAGAGAAACAGATTGAAAGGGAAGAGAGACAAAAATGAGACCGACAACAAGGGGAAGACAGAGCAATAGAGAGAGATAGAGAGACAGAAAGGGATACAAAGACAGACAGGTAGACAGACAGAAAGAGGGAGGGGGAGAGAGAGAGCACAAAGCAGAAAACATTTTCCTTCCACTAAGTCATTGAATCTCAGAATTTAAGACCACTGTCCTCTCCCCCACCATATATACTACCAAATGACATCATACACTTCAATCTGATCCCGGATCAAAGGGGAATCGTGCAGGTGTCATGGAAACACACTTCAAAGACTTCCTCTTCCAGCATCCAGTGTAAACCTCTGCAACTGACTGGTGTTCGTGCAGAGGAGACACCGGGGTTTTGTTGACTTCTTAAGAATATGTCTGACAACTGCCTGAGCTCAAATTTGATATTTACTGATGGAACGATATAACACTGCTGCAAACTGCAAAATGAGAAATGACAAAGTGTAAATTTTTACATTACATTGATGTTAGAGACAAGTGTGTTTTCTGCAGCACAAAATAAGATACAATGGGTGTCACAGTTAGAATTCTCAGAAATGGTTGTGACGTCACAAAATTTCTCATGAATATTAATTATGTTATGCACAAACAATTTCAAATGATCTTGTACTGTTTTGAATAGGTCCAATCAGCTCATGACATGTCTAATCTGATCTACCAAAGTCATTCAGGTCAGTGAACATGTGCGTGGATCAGCAATTGAACAATAAGTGTGTCTTGATGGTCGCCGTGATTTTGCCAAGCAAGACATGTTCCTGGATCAACATCTTTTGCTGATCCTGGATCAACATTACTGTCCAAAAATACAGACTTAACCCAATCCCTACCCCTAAACCTAACCTTACCCATAATTTATTCCTAAAATCAGAGGGAAATGACAGCTGATTAACAAGGGTGTAGAAGCACCTAATCCTGATTGTTAGTCTAAAACTGACATTTCCTGAAAAGTTATCGCTCAATTCTGATTGGTTGATTGGAATGATGTTCCAGGATCAACAAGGATGTTGATCCAGGAACATGTTGTACTTCACGCTCACCGTGTCTTGATGGTCCAGTGCTAACATTATCACTTTGAGTGCGAGAGGTTCCAGGTTCTAATCTATTCTGCACTAATACAACTTTTTATCTTAATAAACCAGATGTATATTGGTGGATGTGCATTTGGACTGGGGTGACATTTGTCTGCATTTTGTTTTGTGAATTCACTAGAATGGATGGCAAGCTGCTGAAAGGCAATAGATTAGAGTCCATGTCTGAGAGGTGTGAGCTGGAGAGAAATGCCACTGCTTCTTTCCACAACTGATAATAACCACAAACATACAGCAATAAAAATAAGAAATTCCAGCACTGTATAGCCGGTCCATTACAACACACACTAACCAAACAAAACCATGCTGAAGAAACTTTCAAAAAGTTGTGGAGACAACTCTATCACCAGCATGTTGTGTGTGTGTGTGTGTGTGTGTATATAAGTATTTTTTTAGGCTAGTAGTCAAGGCAATTGACACTAGAACCGCCACGGGGTAAATTTTACCTGTGGCTGCTTTTCAAATGTACATAACAGATTTGAAATAATACATTCAAGTCTCCCAGTCATTGACTTTTACTAAAATTATGTAATTTACAATCCAATGTTGTTAAAAATTATTTAGATAAAACCAGATTAAAAAAACGTTGCATTTATACCTATAAGCGCCAGCGGGTCAAATTTACCCGCTATATAATGCATGTCATTTTCTTGCCGCTTATGTTTCAACATTGTACATTTCTAGGCAATGCCTTTCACTCACTGATTTAGCAGTTACGAGTTTCATAAATAAAGTCAAAATGTCACGCTGTCATTTTCTTGCCGCTTATGTTTTAACATTGTACATTTCTAGGCAACGCCTTTCACTCACTTATTTAGCGGTTATGAGTTTCATAAATAAAGTCAAAATGACAAAAAAAAAAAGCGATTTATGGAAGGTAGGTATTAGAAACACTAAATGGCATGAGTGATGGAGAGTCTGATGGTAAGTTATGCGTCCTGGGTCGGCTCAGCATCTGACGGCTCATCTGACAGTGATCCAGATATCATATGTTCATGTTTTAGCCTAACGTTACTCTAATTGGTCAAACTTTAGTCTTTTGTCTTGCCATATCGTTTATTGTTTGCTACTGTGTTGCTATTAGTCTGGCCGTTTGAAAAAAAAAAAACCCCGATCTATGTGATGTAATGAATAAAACAATTTTTTGGATTACCCAAAGTTTAATGGTGTTGTTTTCTTATTCAAATTATAAATGATATAACTAAACAAATTAATAAATATTTAAGTGAAGCTGTGCACTTGAATTTTTCATCACATCATCCTATGTAGTGTGGTGAATTATGATTGCTCATTATTATCTATAGGCTGTTTTAGTCATTCATAGCATGGGTTATCTTAATATATTGATTAATGACATTGTATTATAATATTAAACCACCCAAATATTTAGGCTACTACCTTCTAATTTCCGTTGTCAGTGCAGACTTTTTG
>NW_015536497.1:581183-591763 GCF_001515605.1 Sinocyclocheilus anshuiensis | reverse complement strand
AGTTGATGACTAGACATAATCATTTCATGACTCTAGACACTTCTTTGTGAAGACAGTAGCATAATACAGTGAAATAATATGTTCTTTAGCCATATAAATACAGTTGCCATGTGCGTGGGTAAAATTTACCCGCTGGCGCTTTTAGGTATACAGCGACCTCTTAAACATTTTCATTGTTTTATTAATAATAACATTTAAAAAATGTATTATAATAATAATATAATAATACAAATAATATTATTATATTATTATCATTTAATGTACATTACTACATCTATACTGGCCACTCCACTCACAAACATCTGTTGACCAATGTCAAACTGTGTGATCAACAGTTTGTGGCTGTTGTGGTGAACGCAATGCACTGTATATGCATAATATAAATCACTAGTCTCTGCTCTGTGCTGCGTAACTCTTGTCAAGATGACACCAATCAATCATTAGTGGATTGACAAACGAGCGGTGTAGTGACAGGCTGAAACATTAGCGGAGCTCTTGGTACGTCAGTTTGCGGTCTTATGGATGGATTAGATGTATCATGTATATTGCGCTCTGTATTGATAGCAGCTAACAATGGTTGTTGTGTCAAATATCCCGTGAAGGGCATGTGAAATATTACATCTGCCATTTGCTCAGCATGAGAGATGGACGATATTCGACACGTCGTCCCGGGCTGCAGAAATGATTGGTTTAGAGTTACAGTCGGTCACTGAATCAGTCACAGGCTGCAGGTGTTCACTGTATATCTAAAATAGGCAAGAGAACAATGCGTCGTGTTCCAGCACTGTCAATGAGAACTGGGAATCAAGAGGGCCAGTAACAAAGGTCAGAGCAAATCAGAAAACACAATCATTTCCTGCACGAAGGGGCCAACGTCGGCAACAAAAAAGGAGACTTTTCATAACCAAAGGCCAAACTGCTTTGGGGATCCACGGTGTCCTTTCTGCTGTGGGCCACAGACGCACAGGAATGTGTGTGTGAAGTTCACATATTGCTTTTCATCCAGTTTAAACGGAGTGGCACCCCTCCCCAAACTGTCAATCATTGCAACGGCAGCGAACAAAACCCTCCACCGGCCCCTGCTTGTCACCCTGTCACTCAAATCCCACCGCAAAAATAAATAGGGGGCAGGAAGCAGCACCGCATGGTAGATGGCTAGAGGGGGTGGGGGAGTGGGAACAACTGCCTTTTTAAAATCATTTTCTCCTCCATTTCTCAATGAGGGATTTCTTTATAATCTCCCTGAGGTGAGAATCATATTTTAATTAGGTCTACCTCTAACAGTTCCCCTCCCTGCCTGATCAATGTACATGCCCACCCGGCACAGCTAGCAGGGCTGTCAGACTCACTCACTTTCAGATCAAATCGGATCAAATCAAAGATGCCAACAATCCTCAGTCTTCTCACTCTCGTGACACCAAAAAAAAAACAACAACAAAAAGCCAGCTTGTGCCATGCTAGTCTTTAAAGAAGAAGTTCACCAAAACATGAACATTTCGCAATTTTTTTATTCCCTCATGTTGTTCCACCCCCCCCCAGAGAATACGAAAACAATATTTGTAGACATCAACAGAGAAAAAAGAACACTACAAAAGTAAAAAACACCAAAATTTAAAGCATTATTCAATGATCAGGGGTGCAAACTTGTCACTTTTCGATAAACATCACCATTTAGAATCCAAAATAGGTAGTTAGTGATTCGTGTGGATCTGATGAGTGCTTAAAGCGTGACACTTTGTTTATTTACATGCAAGCAGATCACGTTGTTACAAGCGAGCAGTCTGTGTTTTCAGTGTCTCGGACTGGCTTGGTTAGCAGTAAATTCTTATCCACAGGACTCCGTCTTTGCAAGCGCTGTGAGTTTGAGTCGCTTATTATCTGAAATTAAAACGTAACAAGCGTCAACCATCTTCACAAATTTTTATGAGATTTGTTTATAAAAGCTGTTGTCAGCAAAAAATAAGCTTTATGGTCTCACTGAAAAAAATAAAAGATTTGAAAGCAAAGAAATTAAGACAGCCATGAAAATTCGTATTGTAATTTTACAGTTAAAAGGATAGTTCACCCAAATGAAAATTACCCCATGATTTACTCACCCTCAAGCCATCCTAGGTGTATATGACTCTCTTCTTTCAGACGAATACAATCAGAGTTATATTAAAAAATGTTCTGAAGTCAATCAATGCGTTTGTGTAAGAAAAATAAACATATTGAAAACTTAATAAACCATAATCTCTAGCTTCTGCTAACTCTCATACGCACATTCATGAGAGTGGCATTCCAGCGGAAGACGTAGGATGTAGGCGTAGCGTAAGCTACTATTCGCTTAAGAAGGCCTTTATTAACCCGTGTGGAGCACTTTTTATGATGGATGGATGCACTTTATTTTGCTTCAAAATCTTAACCTCCATTCACTTCCATTATAAAGCTTGGAAGGGTCAGGACATTTTTGTATATAACTCCGATTGTATTTGTCTGAAAGAAGAAAGTCATATACACCTAGGAAGGCTTGAGGGTGAAGTAAATCATGAGGTAATTTTCATTTTTGGGTGATTTATTAATTTATTTTAATAATAATAATAATAAATACCAATTTTTGTTATTGTACAGTAAAATATTATTATTATTATTGCATTAATATATATTTGTCTTATTAAAATTTTATAATATAATTGAATAAAATATTTTAATAATAATAAATAAATAACAATTATTATTATTATTATTATTAAATACTATTTTTGCTATTTTTCAGTATAGCAGTATTATTGCTTTTATGTTAATATATTGCTTTATTGTCTTTAAAAAATTTTTTTTTTATAATTGAATAAAATACAAATATTTTAGGAAAAATAATACTATATACAGTACAGTATAATAAAATATTCACAATAACATATTATGAATAATAAAAATATTTTTGTTGTTATTATTGTATACTTATGTTATATGGGTTCAATAAAATACAACGGTGTGAGTATTGCCTGTCAGGAAAAAAAATCTGACTTAAATTTCTGTTCATTATACTTATAGTGCTACATCTTAGGATGTTTTTTGTTCTTTCTTGAGGCTGAAAGTCCTATAAAAAATCTTTGTTGAGATATTTAAATTTTTCTTGGATTCCATGACAAAAATAAAATGACAAAAGTCCCTCTATTCATGGCTTCCTGAAGATATTGGCCAAAGACCATCATGCAAAATCATGCATAACACATCAGACAAAGGTGTGACCCACAAGGCAATGTACAGACAGAAGGTTATGTGTTCATTTGCCATAGGATTTTCTCTGTTGAACACAGAGCCAGTCGCATGCAGTGCTGACATTTCACTTCTTAAACGGTTCCCCTAGAATCTGATGCATGTCTGTGGGGCTGGCAGACACACCCAACACGAGACGCAGGTTCCCAGTGTGAAATCAACAGGACGTTGTGTTTCACGGAGCATGTTAAAATACTGACGTGAGAAGACTAAGGTATATTTGACAGCTAAAATGTTAACATGAGCTCGCTAAGACATCCAGAGGGATATTAACATGGTAATTAAGCACAACAGCACTAATAGAACAAAAATCTGAAGAAAAAGTGGTATTATGGCACTGTTGCCGTGGTAATGGAGCTTAAATTGAACAGAGATGAATTTGGGAGGGCAGCTGCTGTGAGGATGTTTCTGGTTATGAGAGCAACAATATAAATGAATTGCAGGAATAATGTCTAGTACGTCTCCGGCGGAATTTAGTAATGGCTAAACGAAATTGACGGCAGACTATCCTGCTTAGTCCTTGCATTTTCTTTTTTGGATTCGTTTTCTGTCTTATTGTTTTATGACCCCGGCAGCTGCTGTGAGAGCAGTTTGGCTTGAGCAAAGAAGCTGTTTACGATCAGCACACTGTTGTCTGGGCAGACGTCAAAGTGCAGATTTATTCAGAGACCAAAAGCTCCATTAGTCGGAGTTTTTAATTAGCACACTTGTGTGAGAGGGTCATTAAGAATGATTTGCTGTTGTGATTGAGGGCTTGCTGATGGGCAAGACACAGACCCTGCTGAGTCTGCTTCTGACCCCAAACTCATAGATCTAGCTTTGGCCAAAACAAAGCAGTGTTGACAAAAAAAAACTCATCTGGGCAACTCTTCACTGGATCCAGTGTTACCCTGTCAAACGAGATGTAACAGCAGTCTAAATTGCCTACCGGTTTCTGGGTGTTCCATCTCTCCAATGCTGCCATCAGGGGTGGTCCGTTCATAGTGGTCCTCGGGCAGGGCGAGGGGGCCGATACGTGGTCCTGAAGAGCTCTTGCTGCTGGGGGTCTCAGACTCCTCCAGACCACTGTCATAGTAACTCTGCTGAGAGGAGTCCTGCTGATCTTGCACGGGATTGGCTGTGGAGAATGTCACTCTGCGATGTGGGAGCTGCAGTCGAGAGGAAAGAGGGGCCTTCAGTCACACAACAATCTAATTATAACTTTAGGCCCCAAAACTAGGCTAATTGACCACTAAATTTGTAATATCACACTTCAGCAGACGGGCATTTTCAATATGTAATTTCCAGAGGGGCGGCTAATGAGGAAACGTTTTGTTCAAACTGAGGGGAAATGGTAAAGAGGAAATCACTTATTAGAGTATCTCTCGGCAGAGGGGAAAGCAATATAACTCTCCTTTGATATCACTGCTTAGGTGACCACATTGTTTTTCACAAGGCCAATGAGGGCAAACACTCATGCTGAAATACAGAGGCGCAGAGCTCATAAAACAGTGGAAATCACAGAATCCTGCAAAAAAGCCACCATTTCCCAATTCTGTGTGAGCTCACAGCCCGTCAACTGCAGGGAGGGATCGATAGTGCCAGGTTGCATACACGCGTACAAACACATACAAACTGGCAAACAGAACCATTTTAGCCATTAAGAGAGCAATTTCAGTTCATATAAAAAGCCCATTAACACGGCCATTTAAAACATATAGAGAGGCCATTAACGCAACGTACTTCACCATCCCAAAGTCGTAAGGCTTTCTTTTTCTCCCTCTAATTCAGCATGTTTATTTCATCAACTATTTTCTTGACTTCTCCTGAAATTGAATGACCAAAGTGTTCAGAAATGCAGTGCACATACAAATACCGTTAATCTGCACCTTTGTGTAGCTAGTCATGCAACATATTGCTCATTTACATACATGCCAGAGTTATTCTATATAACTGCGCAATTATTAAAATCCAACATCGCATAGAAAATGACAGCATACTCTCCAAACGGTGTCACAGATGTGCACTCCAAGTAGAGACAGCTTTGTTAATTATAATTAGAGTACATTTTTTTCTTGTTTTGACGTGTTGCACTGTGCTGCGTGCATTCAGTGTAAGAACAGTATACAGTGCGACTGTAGATTGTTTATGGCTGTCCTGCAATCCTGCAACTTGTAGTACTATAGAATTCAACTGAGGTATGATTGCAACTATGCATACATGATTGATGTATGCATAGTTTATATTAAATAACCATGTATTAATGTCATAATATACTGGATACTATATATACTGGATATATACATTTAGGGGTTCAGTTTCCAGGAACATTAACTATACTGTGATATTTATATTGTTACCATGATATTAAATTACTTGTACCGTGATATAAGATCTTGGTCATTCTGCCCGCCCCAAATCTATTTACTTGTACACATCCCCTCATTGCTCATAAGCTGTACACACTCTTCCACTAAACATTTGTACTTTGTGCTAACTCTTTACTCTGTCACGTTCATGAGTTGTAGGCCTGTTCTTCGTGTGCTCCCTTGTGCCCTGGTATTTATGGTTAGTGAGGCACTGAAGTGCGTAGATGAACATTCTCACTGCACAGTAATTACATCGACTTCCTTAGCAAACTCAGACATGGACTCACAGCATGAGTCCCTCTGTTGTCAAAGCTTTCATACAATGAGGGTGAATGTGTGTGGAAGAGAGAAAGAGATACAAAGGAGAACCATGGGGTGTTTTGTCTTGGGGCAGAAACTTTTTAATATATTTCTTTTTCTTTTAATTTTCTTATTAATTTGTAGTCTTTGATGTGTAAGGGACCGCATGCATACCATTCTTCGGGTGGTGCACGTTTTAGTCATTGTTTTATCTTTTGTAAAATGTGCTTATCATGCTTTGTAGAAAATGCAAATGGAACTGCTTGATCTCTATAAAGGGATGTAGTGATTATAAGGCCACATGTAGTATGCAAATTGTAGTGTTTGATCTACAGTAAGGGACTTTGAAAAGAAAAATCCTCAAGTGGGGTTTTATTAGGGAAAGCACATTATTACAGTTATGATATTTTAATTGCTAATATCGTTGCCATCCCAAGTACCATCCTGGAATAATGGCATTCTCAGCGACTAGAATTGTACTTCAGACATGTTGCTATTTAAACCTAAGAGAGACATTTAGTTATTTAAATATGGATTCTTGCTTAAACTGTTCCTACAGGAATTGCTCGAGAGTCAGCACTTTTATCCCCCCTTAGCGCAGGAAGCTGCAGCTCTGCAGATGGGGTAGAGTCTCAGCACACAGTCTGGTCTCTCTCTCTCTCTCCCTCCAGGGGGAGCACTGCAGAGCTGGGATGGGGGAGGGGTGGTGGTTTAGTGGGGGTAGCAGTGAGGCAGGACCAAGATAAAGGAACAGGGCCTTGGCTCTGGATGTAAAAGAGCCAGTCTCCATTCTGGCTGGCTTGAGTACTGCATTGATGCATGGAATAAAGTGATCCCTGATTAGAATCGACCTGCATGGATTTTGATGACTGTGAATTGGGTAACTGGAGTTGGGCACTTTGGATTCTTTGTGTCTTGTAATAGAGTATTGGACTGGAAGAAGAGTCAGAGAGGGAATCTTGAGATTGTAGAGGGACCTGGAATGGACAGAGTCTTGGATTGGAGAGTGTCTTGTACTGGGCTGAGAATCTTGGACAGGTCAGAGAGTCTTGGATTGGAGAGGGTTTTGAATTGGAAAGAGAGAACTGCACCAGGCAGAGAGTCTTGCTTTGGAGAGACAGCCTAGAATTAGGCAGGGAGCATTGGATTGGAGAGGGTCTTGGACTGGAGACTGAAACTTAGATTGTAGACAGGGCCGCATTAATGCACGGGCTTACCTGGGCTTAAGCCCAGGGTCCCGGGCTGAGGGGGGGCCCCCGGTGATACCGGAAATATTGTAACCACATTTTCCGTTACCTTAAAATTACACTTTATCACTTTTGGGTTGAATGCGCGTGCGGGCGTTGCATGTCCTGCGCGAGAAGTGTCAGTAAAACGCTCCCAAATATGAAAGAGAAAAGGGGAAAATGAGCAAAAATAAACTGAAAAGTCATGCAGTCAAATTTGTTGGAAAAAAAATCCAAAGTTCACGGCATATTTTAACGCAAGGCTAAAGAGAAGATGCAGATCACGGCAAAGGTAGGTCATGCTAGCAGTAGCTAGATACAGTAGGCTATAATTAGTCAAATAAAAAAACTTTTTTATCTTAACATAGTTGAGCTCGCAGTATTAGCCATCACACACTAGAGCTGTGGAGTATGATAATTTTTGTGATGCATCGCGATGCTGATGTGGACGATTTAATGTAATTAAATAGGCCTCATCATACATATTAATGTAGGCTACTGTTTTATTATAATAAATTACTCTTGTTATAGGCTATTTTAATTAAGAAATGTATCTGAATATTTGTCTTGGTGAGTATTCACGTAAACAGACGGTTATTTTGTAAACAGTTGTGGAAAAATCTAATGTGTAATCGGATTTGTGATTTAGATCTTTATATAATAGCTACAACTCAAACAATGAAAGAAACGAGGGAAATACTCCTCTTGACCCAATGAATTTGTAGCTTTATTCTTTGTAATTAATACATTAAAGACTATGCAATGATTATACTTACATTTGATTATTCAATTTGCTTCTGTAAAATAGATGTAAAAGTAAAGCACTGTTAATTTTTTTATAGGCCTATATCGTATTTTCTCTACAGTTTATTTGTATCTTTGTTTTTATTTTTAATAGGCTAGCAGAGGTAAAATAACAAAAAGAGCTTTATTGTGATTATTACTATGGTAATTATTATTAATTAAATAATTGGAGGAGAAGATGCATTGTGATGCATCCTAATCAATCGAATCAAATCGTGAAGCAACTGAAGATTCACACTTGCGATTTGGCCAAAAGGGCTCAACAGTGGTTCAAATTTTGATTTGCCCTGCCACAAAAGAAATTGTTTTATCATTGTTTTTTCAATACCAAATTTATAGATAGGCCTACCTGTTAAATTTTACAATTCTAATTCCAATTGAAGACAAGTCAGTAAATAAGAACAAATGAACCAATTATAAACAATAGCACAAATAGCCTAAATAAATGAATAAATAGAACAAAGATAAAAAATAAACAATGCGTTAGGTTTTTGAATTTGTAGGTATTCAGGTACAGAAATTGAATAATCAAATGTAAAATAACATTGCATACTTTTTACATTTGTATGTATTTTTCCAGAAAAAAAAACGCAATTCAGGCTTGCGCACTGTTTGAGACGCGGCTCTATATGTACACTCAGAACACACTGAATGGAGCTCTCTCCCGTGTCTGCATGAATGCTTTAAACCCTCTTGAATGTTTAAATTCAATAAATCCATCATCTGTCCCAAGCGTCTTTCACGCTGGCCCCGGGCCATCGGGCAGTCCTTATTGTCGAGCCGTGGCCTTAATTTTAATAAAAAATGCTAAAATACAATTTTGATAAACACTTAAAAATGTAGCCTACTCTAGCACGTTACAAATGTTTCACTCATTAATATTTATTAGCCTAGTTATTGCATTAGCTGTCAAGAATCAAGAGTCTTGATCAAGAGTCAAGAACTATTGTGATTAACAATATTTCACATCTTCTGTTTCTTTTGGTTAATTCACTATCATTAAGGTAAATTAGTGACTTAAAAAAATTGCATGTGTAGAGTAAGATTAGTGAAAATGTAAATGAACTTACCAGCCTGTTACAAAGATCCACAAGCAGTTTGACATATTTGTGAAGGCGTAACTTAAAGTGCACAGAACGTTTTGTAAATGTGTACATTTACCTTTAATAATTTACCTTCCTCTGTTCTTTAATGTTAGTTCATAGTGCATTTAACCAACATTAACATATGCAATTTAATGCTACACGTTTTTATATAGATATCTGTGTAAAATATGTCCGGCTATGTGCATGTATATTTCATGCAGTGATATTTGTGTCTATTTTATATGACAGACCTGTTTAATCTTTTGTTAATGACATTTATAGCTGCAAAATAAAAGGCTGACAACTTGAGCTTTGATTATAAAGACTGAGTGAATGTAGGCTGTAGTTCTCGTTGATGAAGGGCCCCTCAAGAGGTAAAGCCCAGGGGCCCCTTACAGTCTTAATGCGGCCCTGATTGTAGAGAGACTTGGACTGGAGAGGGTGAGTGTTAATCTGCTGTCTACAGGACAGAAATGGAGAAGTGTCTTAGGGTTACTAGGACTGGCTGTTAAACTGGACTTGAAGCCAAAGAAAGGTTCGATTATGCACCACAAAGATGACTGGACAAAGTAAAAGAGACAGACAGCATGGCCCTGAAGGAATTTGAGTAAAACTAGAACAGTGCACTTGGAAATAGAAATGGAATAATACAAACATGCAATACTGAATATGCACGAGCATTTCACTTGACAGAAATAAAACCCCACAGATATGAACAGAGACAGAGGGAGAACATGGCGTTTGCTGGGCTGGGGTGTTGTGCCTCTGAGCGGATAATGGAGTGCTACCTGATATCTGTTTATTCATCATGCACGAGGTGTGGTTTGAGGTGAAATACTCCACAAATGGATAGCCGATACACGGGGTGGTTTAAGCTGCAGGCAGAGCGGCGAGGCTGAGCTTTCCCTACCAGTGATTCATTCAGCCCATTACTCTAGCACGCTGTCATACCAAATGGCGTGAACTATGAGATTTGTCATTAGAAGTGGCAGCTCGATCCCCTGTACTCTGCGTACGGCCAATGTAGGCTTTTACTGTGTCAGCGCTGCTGCAGCCTCAAACCCTGTACCATTTTTAAACATTCTGCTTTAGGAGTGCTGCTTTTGAGGCAGGGAGGGAGATCTATTGAGGGAGAAGCTCTCATGTCTCTCAGACACAGAGGGGTTTGTATCTACCGAGCTTTGCTGGTGCAATTAGCCACTAGTGAATGCTAAACAGGTCTGACAATGGCTTTCTCCTGCCCTCTCTCATTTCAATCACCAGCTCTTCTTCTTCTTGTTTCATGTCTTCACTCTCTCCTCTTTTTCTTGACCACCCCCTCCATTCTGTTTCATTCTCCAACGCATTCCCAGAGTGCCTCCTCCCCAACTCTCCCTCCATGTGTCTCTTGGATAAGTCTGGACTCTTTGAAGACCCTAGTTTCACACTTCTTGCCTCCAAGCTATTGCACCTACAAAAAAAGGAGAAACACAACTCTGGAAGATGGAAGAGGAAAAAGCCGAGGAGGTGAGAATCGGATGGAAAATAAGAACAGATCTGTATATGCATACCCCCCCCCC
>NW_015536497.1:559879-569290 GCF_001515605.1 Sinocyclocheilus anshuiensis | reverse complement strand
CCCCCCCCCCCCCCACTTTTCTCAGCTCTCTGTGTTTTATGCTGGCTGCATCCCTTCCGAGGTGCACTCCTTCATTGTCATGTTTGTTTGTGCAGCTCATTTTTCCTCTGCTCTACATGCCTTCTGAAGCAGCGGCTCATTGATCCCCGCACACGCCTGCAGCCCTGCAGCCTGAACGCTCGCTCAGATCCCCTTTAACTAACACATGGCAGCAAAAGTTCACCCACCGACTTTAACCAAGCGAGAGCACAGTGGTTCACAGTACATCTCCTACTCAGTATGGGTGCACAAGGGCAGGAAAGAACTCTATATTAACCATAGGACAGCAGCTGAGAAAACAACCTTCAATTTCTAACACATAATATATCACAGCAGACAGCACAACAGACCTTTCCAGACTTGTCAATGAAACATCTGTACAAAAAGTTGGTTTTAACGCCTTGGAAAAATTACAAAATTAAAAAATGCTAAAAGTCAAATAAAAACAGCCATACTTAACTTCAATGGTCTAGGGCCAAAGTTTTAAACCAGGGACCACTGCGGATCTGTGAAGGTCCATAGATATATATGCAGTATAAAACATAGAATATAGGCAGTGAATTCACTAGGGAGTAATTTTTTTATTTCAATGTAAAATTTGGGGTCTTAACCACTCACAATCCAGGTTAAAGGGAGTTTATAATTCAATGAAAACTCTGTCATCATCTGCAGAACACAAAAGAAGATATTCTGAATAACGTTCAGGTAAATGTGCTGAAATAGCACCCGAATTAACTTATTGCCATTTCTATGTAAATTAAGCCTTATTCACAAAACTCAGTGGTATTTGCCTGCCACAATGAACATTGCTCTATTATACACATCACAATTTTATGACAAAGAGATTCTTGTGCACATTTTCTATGGCAGCAGTTTTTAATGAAATGGTGATCAAATAATGGAGAACAGCACTATAATTGGGTATACATTCTAATGCACGGTGTAGATGAACACACTTTAACATTTTAAAGAGAATCACACTGTTATATAATTTATATCATTCTTTAATGAAGTGGCCACTAAGAAAAGACAGCGTGGGCAATTAAGCAGCACTAAAAGCAGGAATAATGCTTTCTCATTGAATTTTCCTACTGTTAATCTCATCAAAGAAATTACAGATAGAAGTGTTTGTTAAAGTTTTAAAAAAATGCTATAATGATGACATGATAATTAAATTATTTTAATAAAAAAATGCTGTTGATGAAAATATAACAAGAAAAAAACACTGCAACGCATTAATGTATTACCAATGTTTCTAAAGAAGAAAAAATCTGGAAGGAAAATTATTTTTTAAACAATGTTTATGTCAAAAGGAAAAAAAAACTGACAGCTAAAAAGCTTTTAAACAATCAACACTAAACTCCCCACAGATTTGGATTTTTTTTAACTATATGAATGAACATTAACTAGAGATCTTGTATACATTTTATAATGTAGTGATGTTAATGTTCTTCATTTAAGTTGTTCTAAAGCAAATTAATCTTCCTTTTTATATTGGGGGTTTCTGGGTTGAGTGAGAGTCTTTGTGAGGGATTTATAAAAGTTGAAAAGCCCTAGTCTAGACTATATGAAGGTAAGTCAATAAATGATTATGTTGAGCGCAAGACAAATAACACACAGTAGCCGAATCTGCAATCTAGCTTTGACATTTTCTTGTTAGATCGCAATTTCTGTCATTGTTGACCTTGCTGTGAACCCATAAACTTTCAAACTCTTCGGTCTCCTGTCCATCAGCGGGACAAGATGGGAAACAAACACTCTAATCTACACTCCTTATAACACCTCTCCATCTCACCTTTACTTCTTTCACACCATCTAAATTTGAACCTTTCTCTCCTCCCAGTTTCTTCACACCCTCTATATGTTACCTTTCTCTCCTCCCTTTTCTCACCTGGCATCTGTCACTCCCTCTCTGCCTCCCTCACAATCTCTCCATCTCTCCCCCACCCCATCTTTTTGGAACTGTAGGCCGCCGTTGGGATTTGGAGGAAATTGAATTGAATTATGAAGGAATTTCTCTGCAGTTCGATTGGCATCATTTCCCCCCTCACAATAGAACATCATTCTCATATATCTTCGTGTGAGAGAATGAAAATAGGCCGGGGCGCCATTCTCTCTCTCATCCTTTTAAATGGAATTTTTCATATCAGAGGGCACCCGAGACATCTGCCGATTATTTTAAGGCTGGGGAGAAAAACCCATTTCATAACATATGAGAGGTATATACCTGCGATTTCCAATGTGAAAAATCTGACTTCCTGCGAGAGAGAAGAGTACGGATCCGTCACATCATAACATAAAATAATAACACAAGTCTCTTTTACAACATTAGAAGGTGGAGCTGTGTCAGTGGTGCACAAGTGTCAAGTTTTCTGAATATTACCATTTAATCTGGGTGGATCAAGCAGCCGTTTTTCCGCAATAAGTCCTTTATCCTGAGGGATGCACTTGGTCGGCCCCACTGCAAGTGTTTGCATTCAGAGATGGGCAAACACTTGGGCTGGGTGTCCTAAATTGCATTTCATTTGTGCTGTGTTCTGAAAGTCCTTGTTTTGAAAATATTGAGTGACACTGGGAGAGCCAGTCGGAATATTAAGCCACAACGTGGAGGTGAAAGGGAAAGGAGAGAGGCACAAAAAAAGAGAGAGAAAAGCACTTGAGAAATTAATCCTCAGTATCCACTCCCAAGTGGACACCTTTTTCCTCCTTAAACCTCCATTTCAGAGTTAATATCTCAGTCCCTAAAGCTACTGGCTGGAAGGCATGCATGGAGCTCAGCCTCAAATTGCTTTAAGGACCTGATATATAATGGGATTGTGGGGAGAGATGACAGAGCTCTCAAGCGTGCGCTAGACTTTAGGAGCTCCCTTCGGAATTGTTTTTTTGCATCATTATTAATAGACTATGATGGAAAAGCTTGGAAGATAGTTCACAGTTAAAAATTATACTACTAAAGACAGTTACTGTATCACAGTGGTTTTGTAAAAGTACTGTAAAGGTGGTGTGGGAAACTGCCCTAGTTCTCAGATCCTGTAAATTTCACACATTTAAATCAGCCGCATTGACGATACACATGAGAACCAATAAATGATTATGTTGAGCGCAAGACAAATAACACACAGTAGCCGAATCTGCAATCTAGCTTTGACATTTTCTTGTTAGATCGCAATTTCTGTCATTGTTGACCTTGCTGTGAACCCATAAACTTTCAAACTCTTCGGTCTCCTGTCCATCAGCGGGACAAGATGGGAAACAAACACTCTAATCTACACTCCTTATAACACCTCTCCATCTCACCTTTACTTCTTTCACACCATCTAAATTTGAACCTTTCTCTCCTCCCAGTTTCTTCACACCCTCTATATGTTACCTTTCTCTCCTCCCTTTTCTCACCTGGCATCTGTCACTCCCTCTCTGCCTCCCTCACAATCTCTCCATCTCTCCCCCACCCCATCTTTTTGGAACTGTAGGCCGCCGTTGGGATTTGGAGGAAATTGAATTGAATTATGAAGGAATTTCTCTGCAGTTCGATTGGCATCATTTCCCCCCTCACAATAGAACATCATTCTCATATATCTTCGTGTGAGAGAATGAAAATAGGCCGGGGCGCCATTCTCTCTCTCATCCTTTTAAATGGAATTTTTCATATCAGAGGGCACCCGAGACATCTGCCGATTATTTTAAGGCTGGGGAGAAAAACCCATTTCATAACATATGAGAGGTATATACCTGCGATTTCCAATGTGAAAAATCTGACTTCCTGCGAGAGAGAAGAGTACGGATCCGTCACATCATAACATAAAATAATAACACAAGTCTCTTTTACAACATTAGAAGGTGGGGCTGTGTCAGTGTGTCACGTTTTCTGAATATTACCATTTAAACTGGGTGGATCAAACAGCCGTTTTTCCGCAATAAGTCCTTTATCCTGAGGGTTGCACTTGGTCGGCCCCACTGCAAGTGTTTGCATTCAGAGGTGGGTAAACACTTGGGCTCTGAGTCCTAAATTGCATTTCATTTGTGCTGTGTTCTGAAAGTCCTTGTTTTAAAAATATTGAATGACAGTGGGAGAGGCAGTTGGAATATTAAGCTGCAACGAGGAGGTGCAAGGGAAAGGAGAGAGGCACAGAAAAGCACTTGAGAAATTAATCCTCAGTATCCACTCCCAAGTGGACACCTTTTTCCTTCTTAAACCTCCATTTCAGAGTTAATATCTCAGTCCCTAAAGCTCCTGGCTGGAAGGCATGCATGGAGCTCAGCCTCAAATTGCTTTAAGGACCTGATATATAATGGGATTGTGGGGAGAGATGACAAAGCTCTCAAGCATGTGCCAGACTTCAGGAGCTCCCTTCGGAATTGTTTTTTTGCATCACTATTAATAGACTATGATGGAATAGCTTGGAGGATAGTTCACTGTTAAAAATTATACTACTAAAGACAGTTACTGTATTACAGTGGTTTTCAAAGCGTATTGTAGAAGTACTGTAAAGGTGGTGTGGGAGACTGCCCTAGTTCTCAAATCCTGTACGTTTCACACATTTAAATCTGCCGCATTGACGATACACATGAGAACCAATGAAAAGTGAGCAGTTTCTCTTATGGTGTTGCTATGCTTATGTAAACAAAGATGTTCTAGCATGTATCATTAACTCTATAAAGCCTACTGTATCTGAATACTAAAGTTCATTTAGATTAACAACACATTTTTTTTTTTTTAACAAATCTGAAACTAAGTGCAGTCTAACAAAATGTCTAGTTAGACTTTTTCTTGGCTTTTTCTTATTTGTTACTATTTTTGGATAAAATATTTGCTAAATAAATATGTAAAAAAACATGTAAATTACATGTTTTCCCCCCTACATTTTTTAAGGCAGATAGTAGCACCACTACTGTAGCTAGACAGTCTTTTTTCTGTATATATCCCCTACCTTCTTATTTAAAAGAGATGACTAACCACACTCTGAATTTCCTCAACATATAAAATAAGGGAGACTATATTAAAACATAATATTTAATTAGAAGCCGGAGAGCTCTTTCATCTGCTGTTCGGAGCGCTCTGCCATGGCCACGGAACTAGGACAAAATTATTTTATTGATCCATTTGAGTGAACCCTTGGTTTGGCAGCTGCCTAAGTGTGTTCAACCAGACGTAAAAATTACTCTTAGATTTTTTTACATTTTTTATCTGCAGCAAGGCCGGCTCACTCATGTGTTTTCTCCCTTCGCTTCTGAAATCAGAAGGACGTCTTGTCTGGAGTTCTGTTTGCAAATATCAAAGGAATTCAAAGCCTTTTAAAGACCCCAAGAAAATGATGGAATAGATAATTCTGCTCACATCTCATCCTCCGCCCACTTTAGCCAGTGGGTGAAACAACATGCCGTAGAGCTGCTGAATTCAAAGCTCTGTCCTCTTAATGAATTAAAAGGTGATTACAGATGGGTGAGTATAGCTCTGGCTACAGCTGGGCATTGCAAGTGAACTGAGGGAGGGAGAGAGAGAGAGAGTGAGAGGTTAGTCTTTAAAGGAAAAAAAAAACGAGCCGGATAAAAACCACTGCCGTAAGCCAGAAACAAACTATCTTGTGAAGCCTGGTAATCAGAAAGCATTGATCCGACATTTCCAATTAAGTGAGGACGCATGTCAAGTTGAGGAGTTTGTGATTACGCATTCATGCGTGTGCGTGCAAGGCAAAGTGTTTGTCTGTGCTTAGTGTGGTGTGATAATGGCTTGAAAGTCAAGGCATTTGCTCGCTCCCCCTTCTCCCTCTCTTCTGTTTCTGTGCATTATCTGAATTCAAACTAAAACAAGCGAACTAAAGTTCTACACTGTACCCTGCAATGAATGGAGTCAGTTTGTGGCAGCAGTTAATGTATACAAGAGCAGACACATACAGAATGTGCGACCATGAATAAAGAAATAAATAAATAAATTCCGATTTCCACAGAATTCAAATAGCCATCAAAATTCTACCTATCCACCTTTTTCCTGAATGCGACTTTACATTTCCGGTCTCTGGTGTTTCTATTCAAATTAACATATTTTCCAAGCTGATAATATAACGTTAAACCTATGAATTTTTTTTTTTTAAGTACATAGTGCCATAGTTTCATCACTTTACAGTCTCAAAATGTCCGTATTTTTGCAGTAACTCATCTGTCATAGTTTAATGAGTGGGTAGATGACATGAAGCGGCTGAAGTTTAGCTGCATTGAAAACACATGAGTGCACATAGCCTACATACAGCTCCCGAACCGGGCTGAAGTTTGGGGAATTTTTTCCACAAAATGATAAGAGTACACATTATTTTATTACTTCACACACAGTATTTTAACTTAAGCGCCGCAAGTCATGATCGTTTTCTTTTGTCATCATTTATGCAAGGCATACAGTGCCAGACACGGACATATTTGCTGGTACGCAAACCACTACTTTACAGGAATTCCTCAAGCTCATTGTTGTTACTGTGGCAGCCAGCAACAGCACAGCTTAACCCTGTGCACATTTTTATATTTAGTTATATTGAAAAAAGTTTCAGTTTAATTTATTCAGTCAATCTTTTTACCCCATTTTAAAATGGATTTCTATGGAAACTGGAACACGAGAACTTCAACGGAAGTTAGAATCTATCATGGCAGCGCTCATCAGTTACTCAGGAAAAGATGGATAGATAACTACAATCAGGTTCTGAAAGTCATTCATTTTCTCCTAGGGAAATGTATTTTTAATGCTAACTTAAAAATAGTATACATCGATGGTATATGCTTTTGGTGAAGCCATTTGTTTGCATTATTTCAACTTTTTTTAAAGGGGATGTCTAATGCTATTTCATGCATTCTGACTTATTTACACTGTTAAAGAGTTGGATTCTCATGCTAAACATGACCAAAGTCTCAGAAAAAGAGTTGGACACATGACGGAGCATTGCTGTGCCAAATACACTCCTTCAGGGTTAATATATATATATATATGTTTTGGAGAGTTGATGTATGATGTATGATGTCATAAAGAGCAGAATTCCTTTTATGGGCACTTCTCTAGGAAGAGCGTGCACACACATCAACCAGAGCTAGAGCAAGAGCAGCCCATCAGTGTGCTTTATTCAGGTTACGGAAGTCGTCGGCAGCGCTGCACAGGACTTGTTCGCAAAGGATTTTACATTTTGTTTTTGACCACAAAATCTCCAATGTCACCAAAGGACTGTGTTTTTGGTTGTGAGGGAAAGATAACCTTGTTCAGCTTCCCAAAGAACCCAGCGTTAAGGGAATTATTTATGTCGATGTCACAGCTTGCAGACGATCGCTATGCAAAAGCATTGCATGTTTGTGACTCTTTAGCTCCGCCCACGGCACGCCTCCAGGAGATCGACTGTTTTCAGAGAGAAGCGTAACGCTGTATCTGTCTTTTATACATCTGATAGAACTAAAGACTCTTCAGAGATATGAAGGATGCAATACTACTCTATAGGTACTCAAGATTAACATGAGATTAGCAGAAACTGTGTTATGTCCCCTTTAAAAAATAATTACTATTAACAGTTGTTAATAGTAATAGTCTTCATGGTGAAGAACTACATTACCCATTATGTTGTACAGAAAATTCCACCAATCAGAGTCGTAGCAAGCAAATCACACCAAAGAATTTCTATAAATATATTCAACAACTTCAAATAAATATTTTCTCCATTGTTTTTAATTCCATTATGTTGTTTACAGTGCTTCATGGACTTGTAGTTCTTTCCCTCACTCAAGTCTTGTACCTTTGTCATTTTGTCCAAATTTCAAATACTTTTTTTTATTACAAATAAAAGTTTGTAATGTTGTGATTTACCTCATAGCTGGTTGGCTTGTAAGGCTTATAAGGCTTTAACAAATACTTTTTAAAAAATCCGTATGGGAAAAAAGTGGGCGCCACTAATTAATCCTATAAAACAGATTCTGTTCTGACTCACTGTCACACCCCTGTGGACTGTTGATTGTAATTTCTCCCTCTGTGTCCTTATTTGGTTGTTCCTGTTCTCATTATTAGTTAATCACCTCATTGTGCTCACCTGTCTGCCCCTCGTTATCGGCCCTATATCAGTTCCTGTCTCTTGTATGCTAGTTGGTCGGTTATTGTGAATGTTACACCGTGTGTGCATGATGTCTACCCTGTCTGGATTTCCTGTTGTCAAGTCATTAAATATCTTTGTATTCGTCATCTTCGTCGTCCTGCCTGATCTCTAGAACACCCTGCCCGTGACACTCACATTCTAACTTTGAATGTGGCTCATCCAATCAGATTTCATTGTATAATATATGCATATCTGTTACCACACAGTTGAGTTCTATATGAAGTTGCGGTTACACTTTAATTTACGGTGTCCTTGTTACTGCATAATTATACATTTTAGTACTGAGCAATATTAATTGACTACATGTAATTATTATACGGTTAGGATTAGGATGAGGGTTTGGTTTAGGGTTAATTGCATGTAATTATGCATACTTTATTGTTATTACTATAGTAAGTACATGTAATGTGTAACAAGGACACAGTACAATAAAGTGTTACAGAAGTTGCTTTAAACAGCTAGGACAACAAACTACATTAACTGGTGAAAGGATAATTTTTAACAAATTCTTCTTTTTAAAAAATAGGGATGCACAATATATCAGTACCATATCAACATCAATTTAAGAGCCAGTATTGGAGATGATATTGAATATTGTGCATTTTTATTTATAGAATTTTAATATTGGCCATTTGTTGGTTATCAGCCATCAGCTTATCATTACCTGGACAGAATTTCAATATCACTGTATCCGTAATTATTAATACATTTCCATCAGGGCCCAAGACAACATGTCTGGTTGTCATCCACTTGCACCTAAGAACACCCATTACCTGTGGTAAAAACCTGCGGCAAAGCTTCTAGTGGCTTATTATATACCTTTTATATACCTAGTCCCTTGTATATTTGTTAATGAAATATAGGGATGCACCGATACTGAGCTCCTGTACTCGTACTCGTACTCATTAAAATGCCCCGATACCAAACGCCGATACCACACAGCATGTGATAAGTGCCATGTCCAGACAAAGAAACACCGACAACAGACAGCAGAATGGAGTTATTAGAGATTAAAGATGTCTACGAAGTATATGTATGCAATGAATATAAAACATTCAGTATTTAATGCCTGTATAGCTGATTTGCGCCAGCTGGTAAGCAAATCATGCTGAGTGGATTGAGTGCGCGAGCTTGTCGAGTGAATATCCCTTTCTCACAGACATCACTGGAAAGTTTGTTGTTCGGTCGGATATATCAAAAAGAAGTAAGTAAAACAATGCACAAGTTACTTAATGGTAGGGAGGGAGGGAGAGAGAGAGAG
>NW_015536497.1:550299-559131 GCF_001515605.1 Sinocyclocheilus anshuiensis | reverse complement strand
TAGGCTGTACTGTACTTGTCCCTCTCATTCTGCACCAGTACAAATACGTGTGCACGTTGCGCGTGTTTTGCTTACTTTATGAGTGTTTCTGCATTATATGAGTGGCTTTGGAAACTAAATCGCTGCATGTTTCAGATGAAAAAAACGCGACTTCTATTTATGAAAATATCACAGTTAGGAGATTTATAGCGAGTGATTCCCGTTTGATAAATTAAGTTAACCAACTAACATTATACATACCCTTTTGGTTTCTGTACCCAATATTTAAAAAATGTACAAATGCAATAAAAATATCGGTATCGGTACTTGGTATCGGCAAGTACAAAAAGTAAAAGTATCGTATCGGGCGAGTACTGGAAAAAGTGGTATCGGTGCATCCCTAATTAAATATTTTGGCTACTATGAAAATGCTATCATTTCTGCTATCATTTGACAATTTAATTCTAAATAAATAATTTCCACAGATTTTCTTCCATAATCAGCTTGAAAAGTGGGAGAAAAGTAGGCAGGTGTTGATCTACATGTAAGTTAGCAGATTTCACAAAATTTCAACACTTAGTTTGCTGATTAATACGAATAAGCTTGAGGGTCCTGTCACCTGCTCCCAAAACCCCTGGATAACACAGGGATTGAAATGTACCAGCCTTCCTGGAACCAGTGTTTTCTTTTGCAGTGCAACGTAACGCCAAAATGCTGTCTCTCTCTCTCTCTCTCTCTCTCTCTCTCTCTCGCTCTCAAATTAAATTAGAATGAGCTTTATTGGCATGACTTGCACAGTATTGCCAAAGCATTGTCCATTACATGAATAAGGAATAAACAATTATATAATACATAAACAAGAATAGATATGTAAAATAAGTAAGCAAATAAGTACATGTATACTTTCTTTTTCTTTTTTCACAAACAAGAAACATAATTTGTTGGAATTTGGGGAAATATGCAGCTCTAATGTTGTGATAGTAATCACAGTGCAGCAGGAAATGTTCCTCTGTTTCCAGCTCTCTCTCTCTCTCTCTCTTGGATTTGTTTCAAAGATAGCCCGTCGTTTCTCATGGAAATCAAGAAGTGAGTCAGCTAGTTGGGGATTAGAATAGCAGATGGGAGGGAAAGGAGGTTTCTTCAAGCTGCAAATTTAAATCAGCTTTAGTTGTATTCGGGATGTTTTCAGCCATTCAGCATGCTGGGATTTGAGACACTGGCTTTACTGGGCTTTATAGGGGGGTTTGTAGGTCAGTGGACTAATCGGCAGCCAGAGGTGGTATTCTGCAGCACACATTGACCTCCATTACACTACTGCAGGACATTAAAAGAAACAGATAGTGAGAGATAGAGACAGAGATACCCATTAGTCCCATGTTAAAGCAACTCATTTCAGTACATTTCTGACCACAAACTGAAAGGCAGACTGCGAGCAGAGTCTGGCTGAGTCTATATGTAACACTGCACTTCCGTGGCCATAAAGCTCCAGGGACCTTATCAGTGCAGTGATTGTGTCAAATACACAGAGCGCTTTCAACTCTTCTAAAACATCCAGACTCTCACAGTCCAACTGTAACTGGCATAGACATTCACAATTGGCTTGGAAAAAAAATAAAAATAAAATAAGGACCTGACACATGGTCTTGATCCCTGTGGATATATGCAGGCCATGCCACATTTTCCACTATGAAAACCTGGGCAACAGTATGTTAAAACCACTTCCAGCTAATACAGATGAGCAATTAAAGTTTTTTTATTTTGTTTTCACCCCAAAAAAAATTCACCCACCTCATGTTTTTCCAAATCTGCATGATTTTCTTTTATTTCTGAATAACACAAAAGAAGATGCTCTGAAGAATGTTCAAGATGCTGTTTTTCATACAACTAAAGTGAATGCAGATGAGCTCTGTCAAGCTACAAAAATCGACACAGACTGAAACAGACTGTAAATTCATAGCATTATTTGCTTAAAATCTTACCTTATATGATATATCTGATTTGCATACATTCAGATATGATTAAGATGCATTTTAACAGGGTCACATTGGGGAAGCTACTTTGTAAGCCACACTGAAAAAAAATGTTGTAGAAACTTTTTTGCTCAGAAATTAATAAAAAAATTGGCAAGTAACACTGAATTAAATGTGAATTTTGAAAACAAAAAAACTTTGAAAAATCTCTTTATGAATGTAGTTACAATTTACAGTATTTACTAGAGCATTTACTTGGCTGACAAACATGTAAACTAGGGTTACTGCTTAAAATTTGCAGCAGCATTTGGCTAAATACTGGACTAAGACTGAGAAGCTGCAGGGGTTAAGATGAATCACTAAATTATTCCTTTTGCCATCTGAATCATTTATTTGACCATTTTACTTATATAAGCCATGTGAATGAACTGAAGGACTAAAATGATCCATGAAAGGGAGTACAAAATGTGTTTCTCAAAAAGTTACAGTTTTATTTTTTAAGCTAAACTACTTAAAATGCAGGTAAATTAGTGCTGTTACTTATAGTTAATTAGTCCTCAACCCTGTTGCCAGGTTTGACATCAATTACATCACACAACATTGATCCTTGTGTCACTGTTGTGAAACTTGTCTTAGTGCATCTTAATGTGTCTTATTTGAATGTAAATACAAACAAGATTTAAAAGCAACAGTAGGTAGATCAATTGGGTAAAAATCTAATGGGTAGCAGTAAATTACAATACAGCTTGCTTGATCTAACAAAAGAAGCCCAATCTAATTAAAATATAACAGATTATTTTGTATATTACATTATACATAATTTGTGTCTATCTTTTATTTTATTTTTATTTTTTTCCCCTTATGATTTATGATTACTGGATAAGAAATTTAAATATATACTAAAAACATTATAAACATATATTAGACAATCAATTTTATAGAGGTTACATTGAAAAAGATCAATATCTAGTTGGTAATATATTTAACAAATAAGCATAGCAATAAACATTTCATGACTTTTACAGGCCTGGTGTTCTGCCCTCTTATCAAATGCCCTGCTTGATTTGGCAGACAGATAACGCCTTCCAATAACAACAGAAGCAAGGAATCTTTTCTCCAGCTTTACTATTGATCTTGGAATAACGTAAAACTGTAAACATACAAGAAAATACAGAAATATAAGCATGTAAATCAGTCACGTGATCACATAAGACATAAGCTTTTTATACAGAGAATGGCTAGCATCGCATCATCAGAAATAGATTGCACAATTTGCATGATAAAGGCAATAAGGTTAACTTGCGGCATATAAAGTATAAAGAATTAACTAAACATACAGTGCATAGAATCACAATATAGAAATGTTTTCATACCGAATGTGCCTTCGGATCAACTTAAATCGGGGAATGATAGCAGCCATAACGGCATGGAATTCTCTGCTGCCGCTGGAGATCTGACTCATAATTATGACGTCGTCATATAACGACTCTACAACCTTACATGCAGTACCCAACTTTGAACAGAGGAGGGCGCCTAACTATGACCTTTAAATTAGACTAAATATCAAATGTTCTTGTAGAACAGCACACTCCCCGTCTGGTATTTGGGGAATGCCAAACATATACTCCAGATTATCTGAATATTCTATTCAGAGTCTTCCTGAAGAAGGAGTACTATCTCGTTGATCGGTCTCAGGAACAACTTAGGTCCCTCTTTTCCAATGATTTTTACTTGAACCTTTCGAACTCTCCCATCTTGGCTGGGATAAGTTTCTGTTATGATGCCCAAGGGCCAGTCATTCCGTTTGGATTGGGAGTCTTTGAGCAGAACTATGCATCCTTTGGAAACGTTGGGTTGTTGATGTTGCCATTTTCGTCGATGCTGTTGGGTTGCAAGGTACTGTTTACGCCATTTATCCCAGAAAGTACTCGCGAGGCTTTGCACCATACGCCACTATTGTTTGTACAGGTCAGATTTCCCAAAGTCCCCAGGTGGAACTGAGCAAGTACCGGTCTTTTGGGTAAGTAGTGTGGCAGGTGTTAGGATGAAAGGATCTGCTGGATCGGTTGATACAGGAATCAATGGTCTGTTGTTTATAATGGCAGTGACTTCAGCCATAAAGGTGGTAAGTACCTCGTGCGTGAGTTTGGAGGATGTCATCTGAAGAAGCATAGAATCCAAGATCCTGCGGGTAAGCCCAATCATCCTTTCCCACGCGCCGCCCATGTGCGACGAATGCGGAGGATTGAATGTCCATATACAGCTGTGATTGGACAGGAATTGTTTCACCGCCTTTTCATCCACATTAGAAGGAATTTGCAAATCTTTACAAGCTCCAATGAAATTGGTGCCTCTATCAGAGCGAATCTGTTTCACAGGACCCCGGATAGCCAAAAACCTCCTCAAGGCATTAATGAAGCTGGAGGTATTTAGGGACTCAATCACTTCTATATGAATTGCTCTGATATTTAGACATGTGAATAGCACTGCCCATCTTTTGCTTTCTGCATGGCCGCCTCTTGTCTTACGAGCAGATACTGACCAGGGGCCAAACACATCCAGTCCCACATGTGTGAAGGGAGGCTCTGCACTGAGTCTGTCAGTGGGCAGATCCGCCATTTTTTGCGTTTCACAGCCCCTCCTGAGCCTGCGGCATACAACACAGGAATGGATAAGACTGCTCACACGTCTTTTGCCTCCTATTATCCAATAGCCGGCAGATCTAATTGCTCCCTCTGTGAAGTGGCGACTCTGATGATGTGTTCGCTCATGAAAATGTCGAATTAGCAGTGCTGCCACATGACCTTTACCGGGTATAATAAGAGGTCTCTTCTCTTCAGAGCTTAGATCCGCTTTAATCAGACAACCTCCGACTCTCAACAATCCGCTTTGATCAATGAAAGGGTCTAATTTCCGAAGCGTACTAGCTTTTGGAAGCGGCTTGTTCTGTCTGAGACACTGCAATTCTTCCGCATACGTCTCCTGCTGTATCGCTCGTATGACAACTTCCTTACTCTGAAGTATTATGCCAGTGCTTAGGGGCAATTTACAACAGTGCCATCCCTTGCATGAGGGAGGGTTGTCGTTTTGATCTCGCTTGTAAGAGCGCGCAATGTGAATCAATTTGCCAATAGCTCTGATCAAACGATTCCAGTCGGAAAAGCATTTGAATCATTTTGAGACAGCGGTATACAACACTGTAACTAATGGACGAACTTCTGCATCTTGATAGGGATCAACAAGTGCATACGGTTCTCTAGGGAGAATCTCTGTTTTTGGGTGATGCAAAAACGCAGGTCCACTGAACCAAATGGTGTGTTACAGTTTGGTTGGAGTTATAGGTCGTGTCGCAATATCTGTGGGATTTTGCTCTGAGTTTACGTAACACCACTGTTCTGGACTAGTGCTTTTCCGAATTCTCTGCACACGATTGCTAACATAGACTTGGAATCTACGTCTCTCATTGTGGATGTAACCAAGAACTACCCAGCTATCTGTGTAGAGGGTAATCTTGTCGAAGCTGACAGCAATCTCTGCTGTAACGGTTTCCATCATATTCACAGCTAAAACCGCTGCACAGAGTTCCAGACGAGGTATAGTGAGCTCGGGTTGTGGCGCTAACCTTGCTTTGCCTGTGACGAACCCTGTATGACAATTACCATCTGAGTCAACTGTTTTAAGGTAAGCAACTGCTGCAATTACTGCCTCGGAAGCGTCAGAGAATACAGAGAGCTCTATGAACTTGGCACCTAACAAAGATGTAGGTCCATAGCTTCTTGGGACTTGAACATGTTGTAAATCTCTCAAGGAATCTCTCCATATTTCCCACAGCTCTAGCTTGTTCGCAGATAAGGGTGCATCCCAATCAGTAGTATCCTCGGTCAGATTCCTTAGCAGTATTTTGCCTATACTGTTTTGCCAGAATTTAGCTGTGATTGGAACCACAAATCCTAGTGGGTCGTACAAGCTGTTTATCACTGATAGCAGTCCACGCCTAGTGTAAGGCCTTCTATCATTTTGAACATGGAAGTTGAAGCAGTCTGTGTCCAAATTCCAAAGTAGGCCGAGACTGCGCTGCATAGGAAGTGAACTGACACCTAAATCCAATTCTTTCAGTGAGTCGGCGTAATCCTCGGATGGGAAAGCTCTCATGACTTCCTTGCTGTTTGAAGCCAGCTTATGTAACTTCAAATTGGATCCTGCCAGCATGTCTTGTGTCCTTTTCAGCAAGTTGATTGCCATCTCTGGGGAGGGTAAGGATTTCAATCCATTATCCATATAAAAGTCTTGCTCCACAAACTGTCGGATGTCAACCGAATTCCTCTTCTCCTTCTTGAGCTGCACGACGAAGACAGTAAATGGCCACTGCCGGAGAGGGACTGTTCCCAAATACTTGTACCTTCATTCGGTATTCCGTGACCTCATTCTCCGGGATATTTTCATGAAACCAAAGGAACCTTAGGTAGTTCCTGTCTGCAGGTCGAACTTTAAAGCAGTGGAACATTTGTTGAATGTCTACCATTAAGGCAACAGGCTCTTTGCGAAAACGCTTGAGGACTCCAAGGAGATTGTTATTGAGGTCAGCACCCGACAAAAGAACCTGGTTGAGTGATACACCTTTGCATGGAGCACTCGAATCGAAGACTACTCTGATCTGGGATGGCTTTTTAGGATGGTATATGCCGAAAGAAGGTAAATACCAACACTGTTCATTGGGACTGATTGCAGGGGCAATTTCTGCATGATCGTTCTGAAATAGCTTTTCCATAAAGGCTATAACGTCTTCCTTCATCTCTGGCTTCCTACTGAAAGCTCGTAGAAGTGAATTAAGGCGTTCTACAGCTTGTGAACGATTATTTGGGAGATATCGTCTTGGCTGCTTAAATGGAAGTGGAGCAACCCACGAATTTTCTTCATCTTTGTAAACCTCTCTATCCATAATATGCAGGAAAAGTTGGTCTTCGATAAAGTAAGCTTTTTCCTCATCATCTTTAGTTATTTGGAATACGTCCCATTCTGGTAATTTTGGTGTGCTCTCCCTTATAAGAGATTTAGTGCATGATACGTACTGAGATCTCTCTTTCACGTGATAATTGTTAGGACATGATTGGAAGTATGTTGGTTTACCATTCTCCAGAATGCTGGTGCGGTAAGCCCCGACGAAGGTAGGTTTATGAACCTTCCCAAGGCACATATCCCCTACAACTACCCATCCTAAATCTAATTTCTGTGCAAAAGGGGCATTCGATGGACCATTCACTTGCTTGTGGGCTTTGGAACTCTGATAATGTCCCTGCCTAACAGAAGAAGAATAGGAGCATGATGATCAGGCTCTGGAATGTACTCCGCAATATGTTTTAAGTGTCTATGCTTACTATTCATTTCTGGAGTGGGAATTTCTGAGCGATTGTCTGGAATCTCGTTGCACTCAAGAAGCACTGGTAAGGGTACGACTAAGTTTCCATCAAAGGATTCCACTTGAAAGCCTCGTGCTAGCCTCCCTTCCGTTTCAACCGTGCCTGCACATGTTTTGAGAGTATAGGCTACGTTGCACTCTAATGCCAAACAGATCGAAGAATTCTGATCTTGCGAGCGATCTGTTGCTTTGATCGTCTAGTATCACGTATGTTTTGACTGCTTTCTCTGGGTGGTCTTCAGGAAATACTTTCACAAGACATACCTTGGAGCATGAGCGTGGGAGTTGACTGCCTCCACATACCTCTGTACAAGCTGAGGAAACCTCTGATTCCACAGACACGTCCTCACTCACTTTGTGAACCTCCGATGTAGGGGGCTTTGGATCAATCATCCATGGTGCTGGTCCTGGATGGAGTGCTGCTATGTGGGTAAGGCTGCCACATTCTGAACACTTAACGACCTGATCACAGTTCCTCGCCATGTGTGAAATAGAGCTGCAACATTTGAAGCATATGCCTTGTTGTTTAAGCAATGCTTTCCTCTCTTCCATAGGTTTCATCCTGAATCCTCGACATCTGGAAAGAGGATGAGGCTTATTGTGTAAAAAGCACTGTTTTGCTGGGTTTACCTTGTCTTTGGGTTCACTAGCAGCTGATGGATTCTCAGAAGACACCTGAGTCTTGTGTGTCAAGACAGCTCTGGGAAAAGCAGGTTTGTTTGGTCTGCGAGACTCTTCCTGTACCGTTGTAAGGGAGAAACTTGGATCATTGCGCATTTTAGCTTGCTGACATACAAAGTTTACTAGGAACTTGAAGGGTGGAAAAGAAACCCTGTAGTCCTCTTTGTATTTAGATCCCACTGTGAGCCACTTTTCTTACTCGAGCTGCGTCGGAAACGCTAGGGGAACGCCCTTCAGCGTGACGGGCTCTGAACCTCGTGTGCAACAGACCAATAGATGGGCGAGACGTCACGGGCGGGAAACGTAATGACCAGGAAGCTATCAGACTGTGTGTTCCTCCCTGCCCGCGTTTCATTACGGGTGCGGATACACACAGTTTGTGCGTTGTCTGCCTGGGAGCGGAGCATGCTGAGTCAGCTCTTGAGAGAGCTGACTGCCCGCATTGCGAGCGTCTTCCGATGCATGTTCTCCGCTCCCGGAAGACACTCTTTGCTGAGGGTGCCTTCGCAAGCGTTCCCCGCGGTGCTGGTCCCGCTTCCGCCGAGGCGGAGCGGCGATTATGCTCGTGGGGTTCGCAGCTGGAACTGGCGGAGGGAATGGAGACGGGCGAGTCCCTATCTTCTTCCTCACCCGCCAGATCCAGCGCTCGCTTACCGGGATCGGAAGCCCGTTCTGCGGTTACTTCCCCCCCGGGGAGCGAGCTCGGCGCTCTGCCTGTCTTCCTCCGAGGAGGTTGATGTGGTGGGCGTCGATGAGGATTCGCCCCCTCAATCGCCCCAGTATGAG
>NW_015536497.1:542743-550088 GCF_001515605.1 Sinocyclocheilus anshuiensis | reverse complement strand
TCCCGGCCCGCCTCTTTATTCCCGCCTCTGATTATTATGGCAATGTGGCGGGGATGAAAGAGTGCGGTTATAAGACGATGCCCCGGGTAGAGCAGATGCTTGCGAGCTATCTGTCTCCCGGCGCGGCATCGTCTCTAAAGGCTCCAGCATTGCCCTCCAAGCCATTGCGCACAACTTCAGCGCTGGTGGGCAAAGGGTACTCGGCAGCGGGTCAGGCTAGTGCGTGTCTGCACACCATGGTGGTGTTATAGGCGTACCAAGCCGACCTGCTGAAAGAGCTGGATGAGGGTGCGTCAATTCGGTCGTCGACAGGTACCAGGAGGCCCGTAAACAGGCGGCGGCGTTCCAGCGGTTTCTTCCTTGCCGCTCTCTAGCTCTGGGGGATAGACTTTTTGGCAGCGTGGGAACTACTGCCAAATGTGTCTCAGTGGGTCTTGCACACTGTAGAGCGAGGCTACAGAATCCAGTTTGGTTCTCCTCCGCCTCTTTTCAGTGGGATTACGCCCACGCTGGTGGGCCCCGAGCAGGAACGCCTTCCAATAACAACAGAAGCAAGGAATCTTTTCTCCAGCTTTACTATTGATCTTGGAATAACGTAAAACTGTAAACATACAAGAAAATACAGAAATATAAGCATGTAAATCAGTCACGTGATCACATAAGACATAAGCTTTTTATACAGAGAATGGCTAGCATCGCATCATCAGAAATAGATTGCACAATTTGCATGATAAAGGCAATAAGGTTAACTTACGGCATATAAAGTATAAAGAATTAACTAAACATACAGTGCATAGAATCACAATATAGAAATGTTTTCATACCGAATGTGCCTTCGGATCAACTTAAATCGGGGAATGATAGCAGCCATAACGGCATGGAATTCTCTGCTGCCGCTGGAGATCTGACTCATAATTATGACGTCTTCATATAACTCTACAACCTTACATGCAGTACCCAACTATGAACAGATATTCTTGCAAAATTCTCCAATCTCTTGAAGAGAGAATTCTCTATAATTTCCGGCGAGCCATATGTCTCGTAAAGTCTGTCTCAGATCAGACTGAGCCCTTGTAATGGATGATTAATGTGAACAGCTCTAATTCATCTTGCATGCTCTGCTGACTCTCGCCCTAGCCAATCAGTAGTCTGTGTTTGTTGCACTCTTGAAACGCTTATGCCTCCGTTGTCATAAAACGGCCCATCCAGCACTGGCATTTGTGAATCCGCGACACTATGCGTCTGTTCTGATATGTAGGCCTGTGTGCGTTCTGTTGTGTCCTCTATAGGTAACTCTATTATACTTGATTTCCCTCTGCTTTCTAGTTCTGCAGCCGTTTCTAAGGCCTCCGCCTTCGCTTGTATGGCAGCAGCTCTCTTTTCCAGCCTTAAAGTCTCTAATGATGCCTCAAGCTGTGCTTGTTGTATTTTCAGTTCACTTTCTTTCATAGCAAATGCTATTTCCGCCCTAGCTGCTTCCGCCTCTGCTCTAGCCATTGCAGCGGCTGTGGTAACAGCTGACGAAGCACGTGAATGTCGAGACGAACATGATGCATTCAATGCCTTCTCCAGCGATCCAGGCTTAGACATCATGGAGAGAAGATCGACTTGTGAGCTGGCTTGCTCCCCGCCGTAGAATCAGAACTGGAAGTTGCTCACTGAAGAGATTTGTTTTACTGTTCTGCCCTCTTATCAAACGCCCTGCTTGATTTGGCAGACAGATAACGCCTTCCAATAACAACAGAAGCAAGGAATCTTTTCTCCAGCTTTACTATCGATCTTGGAATAACGTAAAACGAATGTGCCTTCGGATCAACTTAAATCGGGGAATGATAGCAGCCATAATCGCATGGAATTCTCTGCTGCCGCTGGAGATCTGACTCATAATTATGACGTCTTCATATAACTCTACAACCTTACATGCAGTACCCAACTATGAACAGAGGAGGGCGCCTAACTATGACCTTTAAATTAGACTAAATATCAAATGTTCTTGTAGAACAGCACACCTGGAAATCACTATTTTAGAAAATCCCTGATATTTCCAGGTATGAACCCAATGTAGTGTAAATAATTTACAGATGCAAAGATTGTCAAACATCTATTAAAATGCAGCTTAAGCATACTTTTGAAAATAATTATTTAGTGCTAGTTTTCTGGAGACACTGTAAACACATTCACAGTGCTGGTTTCTAAAGAAGGCTCTCTGCGATCACACATTCACATAGTCTGTTAATGCATTAACTTTCTGCAGTGGCCATTGCTCTTTTGAACCCCAAACATCAACTAAAGAAATAGGCATCTCTGGGAACACGAGTTGCCATTATAACTCAAACCTTTTAAATTATTGAATTTCAGTCTGACTTGTGATGAAGGCACACACATACTTTTTAAGTGCATATCAACAAAACAGGCTTTGATTAAAGATACATCTATGCCGACTTGGAGATAAATCACAGTCTTTATGCTGGCAACATTCCAGTATGTTCATGCTCACTCTATGGACATAAACATTTGCATACAATAGAGTTGGATCAATACCAACATTTTGGCTTCATTATGATACTAGCCTCGGTTTCCTCAATATTGATACTAAATCAATACTTTATGCAACAAATAAACAGCCTCGGGCAAATGATGAAATGAAACTAGTGCTGTGAATAGAGTCAGTCAAATGTAAATAATTCATTATGAATTTTATATTTTTTTGTAGATAAAGTAAGAAAACAAAATGTCTAAGCAATTCATTTGGACGACGAACATAATGGAATAATTATATTGCATCAAAATGCACAGGAAATGTCAATACAATGCAAATCTGAATTAAATAAATATATTAAAAAATTATCAAACTTGTGTAAAAAAAAAAAAAAAAAAGTTGGTTTTGCTGCTGCTGTCTGATGGTCTCCTCATTATTTGTTTTACAAAAATATATTTCATAGGAGCGTTGATAAAAATCAAATTCCCCCATCCAAAGAGTGCAAATAACTTCATTTTTCTAAACATCTGGATCTGGGTTTGATTCATAGATAAATTACAGAATGAAACTCTGATAATGTCAAATTGGCTAAGTGCATAAAAAGCACTTTTAATGAATCTCAAGTGTAAACGCATTAAGATACGCTTCACGTTATACTTTCTGCACTACTGATCAGCAGCACAATGTCATCCGCCTCAGGTGCCGAAATTTGGAAAAATTATATTTTTGGTACTGAAGTTCTTTTTAGTGAAAATATTCCATTCAACTCTACACACACACACATGATCACATCAAAGCTGTCACATTTGAGTGACTTCTGTTCAAATTTCTGTGAAAGTGTTTACTCATTGATCGAAATGAGAGACTGATTGAAACTTGAAACCATCTAACAAAGAAACACTCAATCAGCCTGAAACATTATTAAAACATCAAACGACTTCAACACTCCTCCCCTCTCATTCAATTGCACACAAAGGCAAACCACACTTCATTTACTCTGTTTCTCTCCCACACATACACTCACACATGCTAACACCCCCCCTCCTCCCCCACTGCCCCTATTCTCATAGTTAATACATCAAACAACATTAGCTCACAGACATGTTTCTGACAGACCGTGGTCTCTCTCTCCCTCTCAAACACACACATATACACAATGTGCTGACAGTGTGTAGATTGTATCTGTGTTACTAGGCTTGTGTAATATCAAGCTGAAAGTGATGTGCTTTCTTACCTGCCAGTGTAAACTGCCAGTGTAGGAAGAGCCAATGAGAAAAAAATAAAATGACAAACATCGAGATCCTTTTGCTCCAACTTTTGAAAGCTCATATAAATCTATAAGGCTTCATTCATTATCATCACTTATTATCACTGTCCATCAGAGATGGAGCGAAATGCGTCAGTGTTCACAAAAGACCTCATTATCATGCTTTAAATATATGGCTAACACATCCATATTCATGAGTGTATCTTTTATTCGTTTGTAATGAAGGTTTGGATTAGAATGCTCCTGAACACGCTTTATTTGGCTCTTAAACCCATAAAGGCCTTTGGCGTCTAATGAAATGACCAGGTGGTCCATTAGATTTCCCTAAAAAAAAAAAACATTAATTAGTTCACGAGCTGAATAAAACTCTATGTAATTAACACTGATGGACAGAGCTCTCGTCCATTTCCCCTTTTCATGGAAAATAGCGCATGGTGTCCGTACTCTTTTATTTCATCAGCTTGGTAATTATGCTATTGATATTCATTATTAGTTTTCAAATAAGCCTTTGTAAACGCAGCAGGGTTGTTAAATCTAGGTAGCCAAAAATAAACAAGTCACATTGTGGACCCACTTCCACTCTCCGCCCAAGTCTGGCCTCGCATTCTTATTTTTTTCAGTGTCGATTTGCTATATTCCACTTCAAATGCAGGAATAAAGGAGACATTTGCTGTGTTCCACCTCAGCCACAGCTCTCAGTAGGCATTAGAAAGGAATACCGGTGCTCTATGAAGTCCTAAATGCGCCCTGACAATCTGAGACCCACTTGTTATGCCAACTTGGTATTAGCACTGACACAGTTCTATTTGGAAGCTGAGGTGGTGCTATCTTCAATTACCTGATCATTCTCTGAGTGAGCAGGTAATCCATGGAAAAAAGAGTGTTTGGCTTTAAGGATAGAGAATGTCGACAACGTCTCTATTTTTTCACTCTGTTTTCCCCGCCGTTCTCAGTGGACACGTTTCATTAGCCTAAACCAGCTGCGGTAGGAAACTCATTGCGATGACACTTAGTAGATGGATTTCTCGTGTTTGAGAGCCATCCGGAGAGAGTTCCTCCGGCCTTGGACGTGGGTGGGTTTGCTTGGGAGTGATTCGGAGTGTAAATGCATAAATGCGCCGGTCGTTTCTGGAAAGCAGGGAGCACACAATCACATCACATGACTGCACTCTGGTGTCTCTGGAGCATCTGAAAAAGAAATGAGTGTGGGCCATTATCTTTAACCCTCCAACAGTGCAGACACAACATCATCTCGGATATAACCCATTGAAGTCCTTCCCTCAAGACCGCGTTCAATAACGCAGCTCCTAACATCAGATTAATGAGGCCTGCCTGGCATGTGCACCAAACTCTCTCTTAATAACAGCACTTTTTTTTGTGCTCTGCTGAACAACGCAGACCAATTTAGCAAAACTGAAGCGGCCTGATTTCTCCATAAATCTCCTCCGTCATTTGGACTGCCACCGCGCTATCTTTATGGGGATGGTGAGATATCCCGGCGAATCTCCCTGGACCTATTTGCGATCTACTTGGCTGACTAAAGGTGTCTCAAGGAGCGTGTGCACATCTGACGAGGCAGCGTGTTCGCCTGCCTGTCTCTCTTCATTGCCACCTATGAGAAAATGAGAGGCTTGATTTAATTTCCACTTTGTTTTCGGTGATCTGTGTCATTCCAGTTAAAGATGTCACATGTCTGCGGACCCATCTCACCTCCGGCGGCTCGGTGACATTTTCAGAGCTGCTTTCATCAGTGTCTATCTGACAGGCTTTCTTTTCTCGATGCTCTCCATAAACATATAAGGCAAACATATGAAAAGACACAGCCCCTTGCGCTTTACCAGAGTTCCTATCAAAGAACCCCACATTAACTTGTCAAGCTAAAAATAAGTAATGTATTGAATTTAAATAAAAAGGCAGAGACGCCAGTGGTGGCAGCTAGCGTGGCAGTGCTTTGATCCACTTCATCAAATATAGAGTGTGCCGTTCCCCCTCTTCCACTCGTTCTGTCTATTTATATTGAGCCTGCACTTTCTGCATTGTTTAAATTACAATCCTGCAAAAGAAAGGTTTCAAAACCAATAAAAAAGAAATGCTTTTTCCCCGTCCAAATCTGGCTCGTTTTTTTTAATTTGCATGGACGTCTGATGTGGGGATAAGTCACATGAAAGGATGTGGCATTTTCAGGTGAGGTAGATAATGAAGAGGATGTGAAGAAGGGCTGCAACTGCCAGCATCTTTCCGCTATGAATGGCGGTCCGGTGAATAATGCTTCCATTTCCTTGCTGGCATTTTAGTGGCATTTTGATTGCCACTGGCAAGTGTGGGAAGGGTCCCAGGAGAGCGGGGAGGAGAAATCCAATAGAGATAAAACTCCCTCTTCTCTGTGTGCATTTATAGTTATGCCAAACATCAAAGATCAATATCCATGTTTGGTCTTCAGTTGGCTGATGAGGGAGAAAGAACGTAAAAAAGACTTCTAAGATCTGATCGATTGCGATGCATAAGGTTCCATTTGCACTCTTTGTATACCTACCTTAATGCTTTCTGATCGTGTGTGAAAAAATAAAATGGGTTCTCTTAGGAGGCTCCTCAGGCCTCTGCGAAGGGATTTTGCTGGGCTTGTTTTCAATGGTTACGTAATGGGGATCGAGCGATGCTGTGTGACTTTGAAAGAGGGAGGAAAAAGAAAGAGAGTGAGAGAAAGAGAGAGGTTTCCTTACTGCCCTCCTGCTTTATTTATGAGGGCTGCTTTTGCTCTCATGGCTCTGATTCATGAATGGAAGGGAGAGAGGAGAGCAGAAAAGAGGAGTGGAGGACAAGTGTATACCGCGAGCCACTCCGGAAACCACTTCCCAGCTCATTGCTTGCACTCCACTTCCCTTTACTACACATGGCCAATTCAGGAGGTGAGATTTCGCTCACCTGATGATGCTGTGGAGCTTTTGGTGCACAGTTTCTTTGGTTGGTGTGAAAGTCGCTTTCCGAATTAAGTAATTGGCACACAAATGCAGCTCGTATCTACTTGAATAGGGGAAAACCAGAATCTACCAAATTTGTCAAGAATTCATTGCAAGAATATATTTCAAAACAGCACTGAAATCTGACAACAATAGTATCATAAACATCAAAAATAAATTGTATTGTTATATCAGGCTGGTCCAGTTAATGTGCACGCACACTCTACAGTAAAAAAACTCTCAAAAAACAAAAAGGTAATGGAGTGCAACAGTCGGGTTCTGGAATTAAAAACAACATTCATTTTCTCCATTGAGAAATTGATTTTTAACAGTTCTGTGTAAACCTTTCAAGACAAACCCACCATGAGCCTCAAGGTTATTAATTGTCGGTATAAGCTTGTGTTTAAGCCATCAGTCAACTTTATTATTTTCTTTTAATAGTATTTAATAGCCCAATTCCAGGTAAAGAACACTACTCACAAATTCTGAATAGAAACATGTACGGAGAAACATTTGATTAAGAGAATTAACGCAAATGAGGAGCTCATCAGCTGACTACCCTCTTAAGTGTGTTTGTGTTGGCTCTGTGAAAGTTAAAGTATGTCTGAAACTTAGCTGTATACAATACTGGTCAGTCAATAG
>NW_015536497.1:461451-542499 GCF_001515605.1 Sinocyclocheilus anshuiensis | reverse complement strand
GGATATATATATACATATATATATATATATATATATATATATATATATATTTATTTATGTTTATGTTTATGAAAGAAGTCTCTTTCTGCTCACCAAGGCTGAATTTATTTGATCAATAAATCAAATATAATAAAAAAGTTATACTGTACAATATTTTTAATAACTGTTTTTTATTGAATTATCTTTTCACCTATTACTCCAGTCTTCAGTATCACATGATTCTTCAGAAATCATTCTAATATGATGATTTGGTGCTTAAAAAACATTTCGTTTTATTATCACTGTTGAGAACAGTTGCTTTAATTTTTGTTTTTTTTTGTTTTTGTGGAGACAGTGATACACTAAATTTGGGGTAAGATAATAATAATAATATTAATAATAATAATAGTAAAGCAATAAATATATACATATATAATGCATTAAACTGAAAAAGGTGACAAGAAAGACTTATATAATGTTAAATAAATTCTAATTAAAAAATTAATTCAATTAAAGCAATAAATATATACATATATAATGCATTAAACTGAAAAAGGTGACAAGAAAGACTTATATAATGTTAAATAAATTCTAATTAAAAAATTAATTCAATTAAATCCTGCAAAAAAAAAAAAAAGTATCACAGTTTTCACAAAAAACAAAGCAGCAAAAACTGTTTTCAACAAGAACCATTATTAATTATTGAGCACCAATAATAACTGATAATAGTTGAGCATATTAGAGCATATTAAAATGATTTCTGAAGGGTCATGTGACACTGAAGACTGGAGTAATGGCCACTGAACATTTAGCTTTTCCATCCCATCACAGGAATAAATTACATTTTAATATATCTAAAATATATGATAAAAGAAACAGTTATTTTAAATTAGCAGATATAGTAGTATGCTTCGGAGTGTTTTGCAGTATAACAGTAGTTTTAAATTGCTCACCCCTCTCTTTGTCACTGACAATTCCTGCTAGTGACAGCCGTTTTGGATCCATTTTTTGCATAATCCAAGTGTCTCTGGTGCTTATTACACAGATGGACTTCTTTGTCATACGGTAAATGGGATGGTTTCCAACGTGGGTGCCTCCGGGGAGGCCGAAGGGACTCTAAGGTTTTTCTTATTTCTCCTTCTGCCTGCTTAGCAAAATGACAACCCAGACCAAAGCTTACGTTCAGGAGGCAGAATCTATCCGGGGCAGCCATGTGGCTGCGAGTTAGCCAAAAAACTCTCTCTTCCCTCATCATCCTCTCAACATCCTCTCAAAGAGAAAAGTGACTTGTCTTTCAATCTCTCTGACTCACTTCCTTCCTCCAAGTCTGTATCCCTCTCTCCTTCTCTCTCTTGGCTCTGCAGCGTGCCTGTCACTCACTGTCGACTGGGTGGAAGCTCATGTCTGACATGCTTCCATTAGTAGGGAGACTGTTCAATTACCTCAGCTCATGATGTTTAAACCCTGCCAATTACTGATACATCTTCCATCTAAATTATGCATACAGAGGGCTGGGCTGCTGCGTGTAATGATTTTCCCCTTTTGACACCGTGCTGTGTCGAGACCATCGCGCCTGCAGTCGGAAGGAGGGTTTATCCAGATGCCCGTGCTCGCTGGTGTGCCAATAGATCCCAGTTTAGTATCTCGCTTTGGTGTATCTTGTGCTCATTTGGTCTGATGCCTTCACAACAGCAGCTTTCTGAAATCACTGGCACAAAGCTTGCCGTCTTCAAACTGGCACACTATCTCTCTGTATGCGCTCGGCACATCTCTTCTCATCCCACAGTCTCCTAGCAACCTCGGCTGTCTCCGGCCCATGAGGCTCCCTCGTATCTTCACTCGGCATGACTTATCCCCCTTTATTCTACCCTCCACCCCCTCTGCTAGTTGACTCCCATTCTGCATTTGGGATGTGAACTCATCTCTTGCATGAGTACTCTCTCTGTACGATTTCAATCCAAGGCTGCTCTAACCTCTCTTTTTAGTTTGCTTGTTTCTTTCTTAGACTGTCTCATTCCATCTCCATCTATTACTCCTTCTAAGGCACCCTATAGTTAAAATCTGATCTCTGAAACCACCACATGTATCCGGACCCCAGTATTCCTTTAAAAGACAACATACAATGGCATTCAAGGTGCATTTAACTTCTGTAGAGTAGCATTTCTGAGTAAAATACACTCTTAGAAACAAAGGTTCCAAAAGGGTGTTTTCGCAATGATTCCATAGAACCTTTTGTGCAATGGAAAGTTTCCATGGATGTTAAAGGTTCACCATAGATACCAATTAAGAACCTTCATTTTTAAAAGGAAATAAAGTAGGGAAGGACTTTATTGGATTGGATTATGAAAAATGGGCATAGCATACCACAATGGCGCCAGATCTGAATGCAAATTTGGTAAAACAATATTTAAATCACTACTTACTGTAGATTTTACTTAAAACTATCCAGTAGCCCACAGGGTTGAAAAATTAAGCCGTTTTAGAGTCTGATGAAGGAACTTAATTTCTTTTTTTTTTTTTTTCATTTGGAACAATAGCGATGAAATATACAGTCATGGCCAAAAGCAAAGTTTGCTGCTTAAGCTGTTGTGGTGTTCATTCACATTGTTTCTAGGTCATTGTGTAGAGTGATTAGATGCATTTTAAATAATTGCTAAAAGCTTCATTGGCCAAAAAAATGAACTTTAAAAAAAAAAATAATAATAAATAAATTCACTGTTTCTTGATCCTGACACAAAATGACCAGCTGACATTAATTGACTAATCATATCAGAAGCACATGTGAAAGTGTGAATGAGTACTAGTCAGGTGAAATCACTATCATACTAAATAGATTGTAAGAGCAGACTGATTGCTATAAAAGGAGGGAAGAAGCGCTTCCAATCATTGTGTTCTTGTTAGCAGTGGTTACCTCCAAAGAAACACGTGCAGCCATTATCGCTTTGCATCAAAACGGCCTCACATGCAAGGAAATTGCCTGGAAAATCGATTGTTCGGAGAAGAAAAGGTGAATGCTACCATGAGTCCTGTGTTGTGCCAACAGTGAAGTATCCTGAGACCATCCATGTGTGGGTTTACTTTTCAACCAAGGGAGTGGGCTCTCTCATAATTCTGCCCAAAAGCACTGCCAGGAATAAAGAATGATATCAAAACGTCCTGCAAGAGCGACTTCTTCCAACGATCCATGAGCAATTTGGTGATGATCCGTGCATTTTCCAGCATGATGGAGCACCATGTCACAAAGCAAGAGTGATAAAGAAGTGGCTTGAAGATCATTACATTGAAATTTTGGATCCGTGGCCAGGCAACTCCCCGGATCTCAATCCCATAGAGAACGTGTGGTCAGTCCTCAAAAGCCGAGTGAACAAGCAGAAGCCCAAAAATTGTGATCAACTCCAAGAACTAATAAGGGAAGAATGGATCGTCATCTGTCAGGATTTGGCCCAGAAGCTAATATCCAGCATGCCAGAACGAATTGTAGAGGTTATGAAGAACAAGGGTCAACACTGTAAATATTGATTCATTATTTTGTTTTGCCGATAAAAGCCTTTAAAACTTTAAAACATGTGGAAAAATAATCTACAAATACTGAAGCAGCAAACTTTGCAAAACACAAAATGTATGTCACTGCCAAAACTTTTGGCCATGACTGTAATCAGAAATGTTAATTAAGAAAGTAAATAAGATCAATTTTGTTGACTTTAAACACATGAAACTGGCATTTGCACCACATTTACCACTCATAATGTGACATATTTCTGAGTGAAGTACAATAAAAAAGGAAATAATGCAGGGCAGAATTTGTTTTTATCCATCAGGATTTTAATTGTACCGGGATCCCAAGACAATGATATTATTGGTTCATGCAATTTTTCCTACCTGCCCAGCCATAGTTACATGAGCAGAAAAACAGTTATTACATTTTTATGAATTAAAGGGGTCATATGATGCTGCTAAAAAGAACATTATTTGGCCAAACAAAGTAGTCTCGCTTTCACAATGAAACACACAGTGCCTTCACGACATGGCGGCGGCGGCAACAACAATACTACAGCGGCATAATAAAAGTTACACATTCTTTCTTTGCATGAACATTTGGGCGGCGTTATGCAAATCTTCCCACATTGTGACGTAGACATGTGGGGGCGTGTTAGAACTAGCCGTTTTAGGTGGTTGACTCTTAACTTTTATAAAGAATATCTCTTTGGATTTGAGACTTTAGTCTTTGCAACTTTACAGATCTTCTTTATGCACCAAGAGCTTGTAACACTCCAAAGAGAAAGGGAAAATTGAAATCGCATCATATGACCCCTTTAAAGTTCCCAACGCAGGTTCGGGAGGAGCCTAATCATCCAGTTATGTCAATCATTGCTACGACCGTATATAAGCAGTAGTCAACCCCTCCACCTCCCCTTCTCCTCCTCTAATTCCTTCTCTTTTTCCTCCACACTGTACCATCATAAGGGGGGGGGGGTTCTTACTCAGAGCTCGAGCCGAGCCGAGCCGAGCCGAGCCTCAGGTTCGAGCCTCCTTCACGGACAGCAAGCCAAGCTTGTTTACCATTATCTGGCAGGGCTGAATGGGCAGGCGAATTCATGAAAGTAAATGATTATGAAAACAAACATTTTTCTTTGGAATAGCATGACTTGATGAGTCACACAGCAACATATGTTAAGAAAATAAATAAGGTCAGTTTGATTTCACATAGTTTTTAAACCATTACTGTACTGTAGCATTTTTAGAAATTTCTCCACTTTTCTTGAATGCATTTTAAGCTTGATTGTGAGGCAGGCATTATTACCAATGAAATCAAGGAGAATGAACTGAATTACTTTCAAATCATCAAAGTTCGCCATAAGTAATTGTTTCTGAGTCAGTGACCACGGGCAGCAGGGGGCAAGGGATAGCCTGCCTGCCTGCAACCAAATAAGCCTGCAGCAGTGCTTGTAAGTGCATACTGCCCTATTTGATAAATGCACAAAGAGCTCACATTGAATTACATTAAATTCAGACAGACTTCATCACACAGCATGTAAATACACAGATAGCACAGGCCATATAAAATGAGATCTAAATCACTTCCAAATCAGAACTTTGATTAAATATATTTGCTCTAGCCCACCTTTAATCTAACACAAATGTGCACTGTGCTGAGGAATACTTAAAAACTTAAAAGAAAAAAATCAAAGGAACTAAAAGAACTGTTTGAAAATAAAACAGAAACTCATAATTACAGAACTCAGAAAACTGCTGGAGTTGTTATAAAATTCAGGCTGAACTTTAAAACACTTTGAGTCATTATTAAAAACACAATCGTTTTTAACAGCAATGTTATGATTTTACCAAATTTATCTGTTTATGTTTGTGAATACATCAAATTAGAGGTCCAAGATTTTATTTTTATTTCTTTGAGAAAACAGAAATGAAATGAAAACATTTCAAATCAATAGATAATTCAGAAGCACAGACTGTGACATGATCTTCATAGACACACAGTCCATACTGAATATTTGTGGGTTCATCAACTAACCATCCACTGAAACTGTATTGGGAGATCGAATTCGGCTTGCTAAGGAGAGTTGGTTAGTCCAGCAATTTCTTACAGGGGTCAGAGAACAAATGGTGGCTGAAGGTCAGAAAATAAAAAAATAAAAAAATCACACAGCACGAAACCTTTTCTTATATATATTCAACTGCAAAGATGTCCTCTTAGAATAACTCTTAATTTTGTGCAACTCCTAATGACTAAATTTGCAAATGTTTCTATCAATTTACTTTAAAACCACATTGGCTGGTGCATCATGATATTGCACATGCTAAATGTATGTCTAAATATGTTACAATTTAAAAGTAAATGCACATTTAGTTAAGGGGGGATTTTCCCCCCAACTTACAGTTAAATATCGAAGAAGCAGGTTGTTCAAATAAGCACAAACTCTGGCATGAGAAAGATTGATACTGATTTCAACTGCAGTTCAATTATAATATTGTGATGCATTGCAGTATATTGCATTGCAACATACTTATTGCAATGTGTATTGTATTATGACACAGTCTGCACTACCCAGTCCTAATTCCAACCTTGCCTGTGAGTATCAAAACATACCAGTATCACTGTGAAAAAGTATTTCAGTGACGGTAAGAAAATTAACAGTTGCAAATAAAGATTTTTGCTTCACAAGAAGCGTTTTAAAGATTAAGAAGGGAAGCTCATTTCATATGCTGTGTTTGAGGTTCTCAGTCACAGTCAATTCAGGCGGATTGCCCTAAGACTTGTGGAGGCTAAAGCTGTGATGCTCTGGCAGAGGTGGTATAGGGGGATGGATCCCTCCTCAGCTGAGCTTCCATGGAGATGGGGAATGTAGAACACAGGCTGGTTTGAATCCCAGCTGTGCTGCAACGGCAATAACTGAATGCAGGACAGTGGTTCATACTTCATTTGGACCCCAGCTGGGTAGCCAGGGCGATGCCGGAAAACAGGACGGGCCCAACACACACCCTTGTGGAACCCCAGCTGTGCTGTGATTGTGATGGAAAAATAAAGCCGAGGGGTAATACAGATGTTTCCCCGTAGAGCCTTGTATGGCAAACTGAAATGAAGGGCACAGGATTCCTTTACATTGGAGCTGATCCGTGCATCCATAATGATGCCATCTTGAGCAACAAAGCTTAAACACAGAAAAGTGGGGCAGAGTAGTGTTCTGTCAATATATCACTGATATGCTACTTTTTTTTTCTCTTCCCACAAGCCACAAAAACTGGCACAGACATGTTTTTAGAAAACATGGCCAACACGAGTTGAAGCTAATAATTAGCTTTATCACACAATGACATGGGTCGTCCAAGAGGGCGCGTCTTTCTCTTTGGTGAACAATAGCAGACAATATGTTTCAGCTGAGGAGAAATCTCAAGCAGGGATTGCCTGCTTCATATAATACTTCTCAAATCCCGGTTGACACTTCATATGGATAGCTAATCAGAGACAATCCATCCCTGGGCAAGACCCTGCAGTTTCTGCAAATCTTTTTGTTGTGAGCACAAAATCCCACAGAGCTGCTGCTCGGACTTCACATTTCTGGTCTTTTGTTTACTCTGACATTAATCCAAAAGGGAAACGAGGGGGAAAAATATGAATTTCTAAACAGGTATTCAGTGTGAAGAAAGCTAAATGACTGCTGAAAGACTCAGCGATTGCAAACAAGGATAACAAAAGTATGAAAAACTAATAAATAAAACAAATGGAAATAGACTGTCTATTTTCAGGATCGGTGCTCTGGAGACTCGTGCCTCCACGCCGCTTTCTCTAGTCTGGTATTTTTAGATGGAAATTGAAGTGTGAGTCTGACATCGTTTCCCATACCTAATAATTACACCTTGGGAAGTTTGCCACCCTGTTAAGGTGTGAGTAGTTCCTCATCTCCTGGTAAGCCTTTAAAAAGGCAGACTTGGGGGAAAAAATAAACATGCGCTGCACAGTAACAGGAGCAAGACTCCACTTGACATAAATGTTTTGTTTACCGTTGGTCCACAAAATTGTAGAGTTTATGATGTACAGTGGTGTTTTATAAATATGATTGGGTTAGCAGCTGAAGAATAAGGTAAGGGTAAGAGTTTGATTATAGACTTGTGTTTTTCTCTTGTGATTGGCATCGCAAGCAACCAAAAGAGATCACCTGCTTTTAGAACGTGATTACATAAGTATAGCAATTCAGACTAATTTTGTTCAAAGTGTTCATGTATTAGCAAAGTAATGAAAACATCTGCCTCTCCAAGGTCTTTAAATGCTGTAATAAATGCTGAAGAACCATGATATTCTTACAAACAATCTAACACATAATTGCACGCCACAGTGAACACTAGATAATTTCAAAAGCTCGCTGAATCCCCTCTCTAAGGGACCCGAATCCAATCTCCAAAACTCTCTCATTTCATGCTATACTGCATTATGGTATTGTTAATTATCTTCGATCATCCTGTTGAAAACAGCCAATATTTTTTTGCAATCTTGTCGATACCAGAGGCTATCTTTAGCTATAACTCTCTTGGTGTGGAAGTTTTGTTGTAGTAGCCTATGCTATTTGGAGCAGATAGATACTGGTGTGCTGCTAAGCAAAGTGGCTGAGCTGTGTGATGCAGTGTCGTGTGTTCCTGGTTATGAAGTGTAGAGGCTTTAGCGGACTGGCCCATCGTATTAGCATTATCACAGTGAGCATGGAGAGGGGGAGATAGACAAGCTCAGTGAGCATCAGGGTGGTCCTGCTCTTCTCTTCTTATCAGCCAACAGTGCTTGGCATCCCCAAAAAAAAGGCAAAGTAAGGAGGAGAAAACAGAAATTGCAAGAGAAAGAAAAAACAAGTGCAGATGTATCCAAGCAATTAATAGTCGCCTTGCCTGGCATTTCAATTGAAAACTCAAGCAAAAATGTCTATTATAAGGATGGTAATTATAGATAGAAAAGAGCTTCCTCACCCACCGTATTAGCCTGAACCTAAAATCCCATATGGACTGGACTATATTATTTTAAATCCACATAAAGTCACTGCTGGTAATAGAATATGTAACACAATATGGCTCTCTTTTCACTTATGAGTAGGAAGCTGAACTGAACTGAAGGTTTCCTGTACACTGGCTCCATGTTTACGGTATTTGAGCATGAAGGACATTATTATTATTATTATTATTATTATTGATCATAATAGTTGATTTTAAAAATGTACTGTTTTTCCTCCCAGAAACAGTAAATACATGCAGAATAAATAAACACATACAAATATGTTTGTACATGTTTTATAATATTACTATATTATACATACACATTTCTGTAGGTGGCATTTGAAGTATGCACTATTACTATCTCAATTCAACACGGAATAGTGCAACACCCTAATTCAGACCAATTTCTGAAATAAGCGTCTGGTGCTGCTCATGCCACACATTGAGACCTTGCCTTAGACTATTTCTTCAGAGACACACTGAACACAAAGACATTTCAAAAAAGCAGACAAAGACAATATCAGCAGGAAACAGAGGGAAAAGAGGGATAAAGGGAGAAGAGGGAAGGGGGTGGCAACTGGAAGAGAAAAAGTTATGGTTAATTTATCACTGTCCGATTGGTTCGCTTCTTCCTCATAACAGCAAGCATGAATCCTTCCACTAAAACCCCTTTCAAAGTTCCCCCACTGGCACACACACACACACACACACACACACACACACACACACAGATATGTGCGTTAGCCTGAGGAGGAGCTTTATAGGATATCCTCAATCCTGTTCTAAAGAGCTTCTCAAGGATCCTTTTGATTGTCTTTATCCGGGCTGAATACTTTATTTATACTCAAAAAACAGAAAAAAAAATCTAGATGAGGGACAAACCTATTGAACGTTCTCACACATACTGAGCTGGACAGTTGACCCTCTTGTGCTGTAGCCAAAGTACGAGACTAGGGATAGGCCATGATGACAGTGAGGTCGACTAGTTCATCTAGATTTCTTAAATGCATTTTTAAATATATACAGGTAAACAATTGTGATGCTTATATTTTTATGGAAACCATTATACATTTTTTTTTCAAGATTATTCGATGAATAGAAAAAAAATGAAAAAATAAATATTTTGTGACACTGTAAACACAGTGTGTGTTTGTTGACACACACTGTAAATATATTTTCTATAAATTTTAATTTATTTAATGTGTCCTTGCTGAATAAAAGTATTAATTTCTTTCAAAATAAAATAAATGTAATAAAAATAAATAAATAAATCCTACTAGCCCAACTTTTAAACAGCGGTGTAAATGTCCCTAAGAAATGTATCTGATCAGCTTATTATTACAGGACTTCCTAAAGATTGATTTTGTGATCTAGCCATTCAGATTAATAAGTCAAGATTTGGCTGGATACCGTGACCCTGATAGCCCTTTGCTGTTAGATGCCTTAACTAGACCAGTGGCAAAAAAACAAAAACAAAACAAAACAAACATCTGCACATTTCATTTTGTTATTGTAGAGACTTATTTTTTCTGGGCTTTTGAAATCGTGACTTTTTTTTTTCCTCCAGTGTTTGCTGCCTTTTATGTCACAGCTTAAGATAGTCACTATTGAAGGGTTTGGGACTGAGCCCACAAGCAAAGATGGCAGATTTCAAACTGTGTCTTTCCAGGGGGTCCTGTGCCAGGTGCCACTAAGATAAATAGGAATGCTATTGGATAGCTCTCACCAGGTGTTATAGCCCTTTTCGGTCAACCCAGCAACTAGTGCATTGTAAAACATTTGCAATATACAAGCCTTGGTGTGTATATATATATATATCTATATACATGAAGCAGGGGTCGTAACAACTATAAAAATATATATTTTTCTCTCTTTCCCTACCTCCCTCTTATGTTTTCTCACTATCTTTCTCTACCCCTCTGGGACTGATATGACTGTAGGATGTGAAGAAGGCCGCAGCTGAGGTAACAGTCCAGAATGCACTGCCGGCAGAATTGGATAAACTCGTTTATTGGTATTGTGTGTCCACTCAGAGGGCATCAGTGTGTAATGAATGGCAGAGCACAGCTACTGCAGTAAAATCTGTCTCTCTCTCTGTCTTTCAAATTCACATCCAATGGAGTTTTAATGATGTCACTGTCCAAACTATAATATTGCCAACGCAATGTAGAGCAATTTATGAATATAACACCATCCTTTCTTCCTCTTTTTCATGGTACATGGTCAAGCAGGTGACCTGCTTGCTGCCGGTTCGAACCCTAACTGGGAACGAATAGAGTGTTTTCCAGCAGCTATACAATTAACCTGGATTCTACTGTGTATCCAAGTGCATAATGGACAACTGAGAGCCATGTCAGCGACTGCAGATAAAGGCATCTGCTCTGCATTCTGATTACAGTCATAGAAATAACACTGATAATGATGTGTTATTATCATCAATTATCTTCTCATATTATGGAAACAGAAAAACATGAGTTAAAGAGATTGGATGTTTGTCTAATCTGTACTGACAGTGCAGCAATTGTTGTGTGTCTGTGTTGTATTGTCAAGGTTTGTGGCTTGAGAAAGCGAGGGCAAGCAAAACTCATGCAAAGCATGTCAGGATCTGAGATGATGGAGCTAATGAACTCAACCACCATCCATGCATCGACTCTGTGGTTTTATCCTATTTTCTGGCTTTTTTTTTTAAAGCGCTTTAATTGGATTTCATCATCCTGACAAGTGCTTTTGGACAGATAATTATCACTGGTGCATTGTCCAGTGCTATCTCTGCCTCTCTTCTCAGTGGCCTTTGTGTTTAAACATGCCTTCTATCCAGATAAGAGCATGAGACTGCCATGCAAATAATCATCTCTGAATGTGCTTTAGAGCACTCACCCGAAGAATCTCTTACCACGGGAAATAAAGGATTAGACTGCAGTGGACGCTCTCCCTGCGTGTCTCTTCTCTCGTTTCTCTCTTGCTCTCTTTCACACCAGTGCGTAGTTATTAGTCAGACAAGGGATTCCAACATGGTGGAAAATATTGGATCTGGATCAAGTGTAGCCATGTTATTCAACACCAGTGACCATTTCTGTGGTGGGGAGGGGGGGAAGCTTCCGGAATCAATGTTGTAAGAAATATCATCCATTTAAATAGAAATCAACACCACATACACAGACCAATATAAAATAGCAAATGTACCATTCCTCAGTCCCAGGTGGATTTGAGCATGTTACACCACATCGCTGAGTTCAAAAAGTTTATCTCGCAGACGGCTAAACCGAAGACTGATTCCGTGGGGCACTTGAAGAGCTGGCTTTTGTCTAAAAGCGTTCAGTGGTTCTTTCTTTTCCCCGTCATCCTTGACTACATTCTGGTTGACGCTGTTGCTTTTGAGACTAATACAAGGAGGCGCATCCGAACAATTTACATTGTCAGAAGCTCTTCTTTCTCACCCCATTTTATAGACTTACACAATTAAGCCTTGTTCCTTTTGCCAACATGAAACAGTGGAGAACAGCATTTCTGCCACTGCCAAAAAGCCAGGGAGAGCTCAATATTCATGAAATATTCTAATATCCTACCTTCCCAGTGGGGTGAGAGAAATAATGATCACCGCTCATGTCAGCCAGCAAAAGCAGGAAAGAGAATTATGCAACAGCATATCTCTTTGGCACTTTTTTTTTTTTTTTTTTTGGTGGTTTCTCACTTTTTTCCCGGTAAGTGGATTATTCTCCAATCCAGGACACAAGAACATTAATGTTTTCCATCATGACTACGAATAGTTTTGAAGCCTCGGATATTAAACTAGGCCTTAAACACACTTGCCCCTGAAGATGTGGGTTGAACAATTTGAACATAATTGGTATGCTGGTTTCTCCAAAACTGCACTATGTAGCAATTCTCTTTAGGGGTGGAGATAAAGAGTGGAAGATCCTATTAGGACTTGTATTTTGACGGGGTCAGGAGTTGAGCCTGCTCGTTGACATCTCAATAAGAGTGAGGCCGTCTTGGGGCTATCGAGGGGCTTGACTGACAAGCCTCTGACAATGAATGCTGGATTTGAAGAATTGATTTAGTTGTATCTTCTTGTTTGTTTGTGCCAAGGTGTGATGCATGATTGAGTCACTGACAGCTCAAAACCAGAGAATTGGAGCAAGCACATCATGACTGCAGGACTGTTCCTTCATTTCCTGCCACCTTTCCTTTACAAAAACAAAGAATGTCCTGTAGATTTCCAATGCAAATTGCAATCGCGAACAGGGTATGCTCACAGCAAGTGATATTAACAGTAGGTTTATAAAAGCAAAGCTCTACCAAGTCTGCCCCCAGGCGTCTTTTCTGCGGCGTCACATATCATGGTCAAATATGAAACCGTGCTTTCTCTTGGTAGTATGTATCTTGCATTATGTATGAATGGTGTGTCTGAATAATGAAACTTGATTGTAAGTGTAACAACACACCACTGCAAGGCTGTGAAGGTGTGAGTGCGTGTGTGAATGTATACCTCTCTAATGGAGCTTAATGGATTGTGTTCAGATCTCTACCGCTTTAATGGGGTGAGATGTCTGAGAGGTATTTGTCCTTATTTCACTCTCTTCAGTTAAAACTTTCCCACTGACCCACAGAAGAGACTGAGACCAGTGTCCACTAAACCGACTCAGGATTCAGAGAGTCACAAGCAAGGTGTTTTTTTCTGAAATTGCAGTAATATGGCATGGACTGACATGAATCTCCAGGTTGGTTCATGTTCATGTTCATTTTGTGATACTCTACCCCTTGGTTTAGCTGGTCACGCTAGTTATGAAGCATGGTGGGTGTACCAGCCATCCTGGTGGTTTCCTCAATGGTTGCTGAAATGAAATATTGTTAGCGAGATGGCAAAACAAGATCTTCTCGGTCTGTCAAATCTGAAAATTATATTAAGGAAATGAAAATATATGAGGCTCAGGGCATCTTCAGTCTTCGGGAGATTGTTTGCCTTTTTATTTAAAGTGGCTTCAATTTTAATATCATCAATATTTCCAAATAAGCCTCAGCAAATACAGAGCTGTGGCCTATTTCTCCATGGCAACACACTGAACAGAGAAATGTTGTGCTTCACAGTCATCATACAAAGCCCATGACAAGACAATTACATCATGCAAAGTTGATTTCATCTTCACACTGAGAGAATGAGCCACTTCATTTCTGACACCTCAGAAATCTGATTGGCCTTGTTAGCCTTTGAATGAGCAAATAACTTATATTTGCATAGTGAAAGATAAAGCAAGATAAAGAGAGGGAGAAAGAACACAAAAGACAGAACTAAAAACTGAAGTATGACTGAAAAAAATTATATTTTATCTAGAATACAGGGCTTCGAGTCACACAAATACTAAAAAAATGTCAATTTCTACTTTGAAACACAATATTCCTAAAAACGTTGCCCCAACTAACCTTAAAATGTTGCATTCACAAACAATTTCATATTGTACACTAGTAATCAATGTTAAACCAATAATTGAACTAGTTGTCAATGGTGCATATAAATGCACTTCAGAGATTGCTCTCTTCTCTGAGACAATGTTGCCAGATCTCACTACTAAAACAAAAATATATATATATAAATATATATTTAGTTCGGGAAAAATGACTTGCCTCACCAATATAAGCCTAAATATACTATATATGTCACTGTAAAGCCACAAGCTAATCATTGCAATGTTAGGAGTGTTTCGTGGGACATACACACATATAATTTAGGGATGTGCTCATTTCCTCACTTAATATGGACTGTTTAACGCATTAAAAATAATTAACACAATTTATGCAGCATTTATTTTTTCAGTTCCTGACCTAATATATTTTCCCCTCTGCACACACAGCAGGTACAGTGAAACTGTGAGTGGCTCAATAAATTAGTAGGGATGTGTGGATTTATCCTAAAATATTGATACTGTTACGAGCACTTTGAAGGGATGAATGAATGAATGAATGATGATGGCCATGGATGGTCAACTAGTCCTCTAAAGATTTAACTGATTTATTACAAAACAATGCATAAAATAAGTTATGAAGTGAAAATTAGGTGTGAAATACATACATACATACATATGTATGCATGCATACAGTTTATGGCCTCTGCAATTCAAATTATCATAATAGAAAATTTTAATTTATTGACTTCATTTCTAGTTAATTGCTAGTTTGTGCTATATTGTGTTATTGGATAAATTAAACATTTTATCATTTTATGAACACATTTAAATTGGTTAAAGTATTTCTTTACAGATCTTCTTTATGCACCAAGAGCTTGTAACACTCCAAAGAGAAAGGAAAAATTGAAATCGCATCATATGACCCCTTTAAAAGGGACAACAAAAATTGCATTATACTGACTTTAAAAAGAAAAAAAAAAACCTTTGCTACCAATTCCCTTTTTACAGTGTACATCCACCAATGTAAAGAAAAACAAGTAAAACCACTCAGATGGGATAGAGGAAGGCCGGAAGGAAGAGAAGCATCTAGGAGTTACAGCAGCAGGAGAGAAATGGCATAGCACATTATTGAGAGAAGCCTTGGTGCTAAGCTGCTTATTGATAAAAGCACTAATCTGCCTGGCGGAAGGTAAAGGAGGCTGGAATGAGTAGTGATAAAATATTTGAGCTAAAGGCAATGCCATCAGGGAGCTGAGCCTCTACATAGCTTTCCCTAAAGGAGTTTCTCATTTTTTATTAAGTGCGACTCTGACCATCGGTGGCTCAAAGAGCGTGTTTCTGTCAGCGGTGAAATGAGACAGGGCACAGAATACAACTGCCACTGCCTTTCATCTGCTCAGGCAAACAGCTAGAGATATAGAGAATTTCACTCTCTATAGGCCTGTCACAGTTATTACAAAATCACCTGATTGATCTGATCTCATCTCATCTGATTGTGATTATCAAGCACTTTAAATTTCAATCTCATATTACCATCCACAGTTTAGGGCAATGTAGAAATTCCATGAAATGTCTTTATACTGTAGATCAGCATATCACTATAATATAAAATCCAGGTTGGCTGAGTTTCAAAAAGCAACACTTCTAATGGAAAGTGAACTAATGACCGCTATTATTTGTATGACAATTATTCATTATTGTGTCAGCCCAACCTATCTACATTCATCCTTATCGTAGCTTCTCTTCTCATATCATAAGCAAGAATGTAATATGATCAAATCAGAAATGCTCTGCCTCTGGCGCAATAAAAAAAATGACATCGCTTCGTAAACACCCATGTAGAAAAATGCTTCCAAGACAACACCCGCATAAATCAAGCTCCTTGTGGTTGTGTGCAGAAATATATTTGGGAGGAAATGAATCTGACTGTGAACACTTGCATATTACCATAATCATTATCATTATTGTCATCCTTGTCTTTGACGACACTATCATTAGTTGCACATCTGTGTGCTTCTGTGGTGCGCTGCGCTTCGCTGTCGAATAGCTCAACGACATCAGCCATCTCCTTCGGTGACAGAGAAACCGTGTCCTGCCAGTGAAGCACCTCCTGGGTAGGGGCTGTAATCCCTCTTAACAGGTAATCATTGGGATGTTAGATCGATATCGCCAACAACGCATACAGGGACTGGACCAGAGGCGTGAAGATTTACGCAGGTCTTTCCACTACTCAAAACCTCAAGTTTCTGAAAAAGTTTGTGTTCTTTTGAGATGAAAGGAGAGGGAGTGAGAGACAGAGAGAGATGATCCAATTCTACTGTGTCATTTCTGCAGGGCCCATCCCAGCATGCTTGTCAAGATCATGAGAATCGATTAGCCCAAACTCAAAATGTCATGTCGGCCTCATTTATTTGAAGTAGAGATCCAACAGAGTGGTGATATCTAGTGAATCATTTTGGCAGAAGAACTGGCTTGAACATCCTAAAATTGGTTGGTGGCCAAAATGTGGTTTGACTACAAAATGGCTAAGAAAGAACTGTAAACCGTCCTTCGTGGCTATACGTCTTATCGCTACTGGACAAGACTACTCATTTGGAATATGTCTGCCCAGTGCACTAAATCCCTGAGCGCCTGTCCAGGTCAATCGATTCTGAAGTGTCAGCCAAGACCAGTCCGTCCGTAAGTGCCAGCAGAGACTTGTTAGTCCCAAAGAGACCCTCCAGCGAGATTCCAAGAGCAAACAAGAATGCATATCTGACCCTCCCCATTGTCTTCACGACATCTGCCATGTTGACACAATCATACCAGCTGTAGGTGCAATGGAATTTCTTCTTTTTATGTTAATTGCATTCAGTATGAGTGATCTCTGTGGAATATAATTGCAAAGCATTTCTTGATAATTGCTTAGTTGTTCGCTCCTGCAGGCTAGAGGGAGAGAGGGTGCCACGAACTCTTGAATTCCTGTAAGTGCAGCAGTTGTCTTCACACTGAGCATGAGCCTGTGAGGCCTTCGCACCTGACAGTAGATTGGTCCACCGAGAGGGAGCTGAATGCCGGCAGTATTGTGCTCTAATGAGGAGCAGTCTGAGAGTATTATGGGCTGTATTCACTGAGGGGAGATCTGAGAGGGTGGGCGCCAGGTTTGAGGTTTACGGCTGCATTCTGCTATGGATAATAGCCAGAGCTGGGTTGAGCCGATGCTCAAAATGTGGGATTCTGGGAAGGGCCTCGATGCAGCCTCCATAAAGGCAACACTGGTTCACATAGAGAATATTTGAGTAGGAATATTTACTCTTTTAGCTTCTCTTGGTGCCGGGGCTGATTTATGGACATATTGGATTTGTTATACTGGGTGCATAATTTAGAAAAGTGAAAAAGGAAAAGACAGAGAGAAAAATGAAGAATGCTCTGTAGAAACATTTTTGATGGTAGATCCTCTTATCTTAAAGCTTCGCTTGCCAGAGAATATGAGGCGTGTGTGGTAGATATGAAGATAGAGAGATGGAGTGGAGATAAGGCTTGGCTTGGAGCTATTTTTCTGCTACAATGCTTTTCTAGTCTGCACTTCACTGCTTTTACTTAGTTTTGCCATGCCCTGGATGGTCAAAGCAGTCTGACAGAGTAAGGGTGAGCTGAATCTTATAAACTGTATATAGAGTTATGAGAAATGTTATACCACTTTATCTATAGTGTATGACTGTATCACGATAGTTATTTGTCCTGGAAAATCAACTAAAAATGGATTAGTGAATTAAAGGTGAAGTGTGATATTTCTGCACCATTAGCTGCATCACATGGAATTACAATCTGTTTGTTTGAGGGACCCGACTGGCCTGGATATATTAATAATGGCTCAACCATCTTATTAGTTTGGGACAGAAGTACCTGTTTGTCCAACCAGTGTCTTAAATGTGTTAGGGGAAAACATTATTTTTGCAATCGTGTTTTAATAGTAATAGTGGCACAGAAATAAAAAAAAGAATACGTTTTTAAAATTCACATTATGTAACATTGCTAAATTCCACATTGAAGCCATAGTAAAATAGCCAATACATGCATCCTACATATATTACAATAATCAGGTGCACACAGCATAAATGGAAGTGAACTTGTGCATTGGTGTTACCTTCAAGTCAGAATGTGTGTCATGTTGTGACTAGGCCTGTCGCAATAACTTATCGTGTAATATATGTACATGACCTCAATAATTTGTGCTGTGATTGGTTAGCTGGGCCAGTGTGTTTTGTGATTGGTTAGCTGGGCCAGTGTGTGTTGTGATTGGCACCACTTGGCACCTGGTCGGGAAATGTCATGCCCGTTACCATAGCCGCCTGTGAGCTTCAGTGTAAATATTGCGTCAATATCAAATCAATTTGAGCATGATTTAAACCCGGATGATTGTAACCACTTGGGAAACCACGTCTGCCTTGGAAAAGCTAGCGTGTCTCCGACATAGTGATAACACTCGTTGCCTTCTCTAGTGCAGCTCAACCAGGTCTCATCCCATTCGTCGATATTTGTGATATCACAAATCCCGTAAAATATGCGTTATAGTCCAAACGAGTCGTTCGTTGTAGTTTTTGAAAAGTGATTTCTGTTAAATAAAATATCTCCTTTTGAAGTGGACTTTGAACTTTGTAACTTTGCAGATCTTGTTTATGCTCAAACAGCAACATTACAGACTAACTAAAGTTGAAAAAGTGAAAAAGCATAATAGGACCCCTTTAAGGTATCTAATATTTTCATAATTAATTTTCATGATCTAAATATTCTTAAAAATTAAAAGTTTGTTGTCATTTGGAAGTGTGTAGGCCTTCTTGCATTATTATGCTGTTACATTATGATTATATATTCAGTGGCATAAAATGGTCTTTAAAATGACAATAATATCGCTTATCGCAATTATTTCTGAGGCAATATATCGCACAACAAAAAGTTGTTATCGTGACAGGCCTAGTTGTGACATGGACAATAAAGCATTTATTTGACATTTAAAGAATGTTATCATCAAAAAAATAAAAGAAAAAAAAACCCAACACTGCATATGAATTCTACTGAAGGTTGTGAAACACACACTGTGCTTCACACTGCTCCCTTTATAAAACTTCCTCCCCATCAATAAAAGCAAAGCAGTCATGCATACTAATATGTATAGATGCAAAACCTTTGCCAAATGAGACATTTCTACCAACTCACACTATATACCATCACCTGCCCAGCCCCAATATTAGTGTTTTATGAGTGCTCTTCCAACACACTGGCACTTGCAAGGTTAGGAGATGTGATTCACTATTAAAGCCCACCCCAAAATCCGACCTGAATCCCTGCCTCCCAATCCTCCTCCCTCCAGTAGATGATGAACGGCAGCCCATGGTGTAGAGGGGGGGAAACAAATTGTTATCTCTGTCTAATAAGGCATTTTAATTGTATGGGTTTAATTTAAATACACAGATTTACAGCTTCACAAACTCTCATCACGCCCATTTAAAAATAACTGGGAAGGTCTCTTCCTTGATCCCCGTCTGTGCGCTATGTCTCTCACTCAAGGCTATTCCGGAGAGAGAGGAACACATCACAAAAAAAGGTGTTAGATCTTTGCCATGACCAAGCTAATTATCAGCACTGTACTTGATGAGCCCATGCAGTCCCCTCGGTAACTGTCACACAGTCTAACACATTTGGAGGTTATAGGGAGAGAGTTTTGGGAAGATCCATGAACTGTGAAAGCACAAACACAACACACAGCAACACATTCAAACAAATCTCTCCTTACGGAGTCAGGCCATGCCACTGTGAATTGAGTATTGAGGGTTTTTTTTCACACCTCAGGAGAAGTCTTTTCGAACAAACAAACTCCTCTTAATTAGTTTTTTACGGACCAGGAAGGAAAGCAGTGAAGCCAGTCATCACGCTCAATCCTCACTGGCAATAAACGGCAAACAAGGCCACTATGTTTACACTCATCAGAGCTTAAACTGGGAGAGCTTGAGCCAAGGATGTCACACGCACCTGAGCACATTGCCACGCGCACTGAGTCATCGGTGAGCATATTACCATTCGTTCTGTCACGCTCCACTCTCCGCATCTGTCACTAAATTTGGCTGAGATTTTAATTTTTAGCAGATGGGGACTGGGCCTGGAGCTGGATGGAGGGCAATGGGGAATTGGAACGGTAGTGCCTGCCTAGGTCAGGGCTTCCAGGCGGATATGTCAGAGGCAAATGAATCCTGGGGCTGTCGTTGACCCCATCAAGGTTAAATTTCAGACTTTTTTGAAGGCTGACTTCCTCATCCTCTCCAAGAGGTTTAGGTGACTTTGGTGGCTTACCTTTTTTACCCTTTCTCCCCTTGCCACTTTTTGGCCCTTGCTTGGGGGCATACAAATCTTTGGTCTCCTTCTTGCCAGCCTGATAACCACTCTTAGCTTCTCTTTGAAGGCGATGCCTGCCCCCCTCCCGCCACTCCAGCTAAACTGCCATATACAATGTTGCTTCTTTGAGCAGCCAAACCGTAATCTGGGTCTCCTGCAATATCCATGTCTAGTGGGGTGTACAAGCTATGCCCCACAAGTGCCTCCACATGACTTACGTTGGCAATGGTTTCATTTACGTAAATGTGTACCAAGGCAATGGCGTGGCGGGAAGGTTTGCCCCTATCGCTCACCTTTACCACCAGTCGATGCAGACCATTATGTTTTCGAGTTAGTTCCTTGGTTAATGTGATCTCACCATTAGATGGAGTGATATAAAAAAGGTCATGTGGATTTCCCCCAGCAATGCTGTATACTAGCTCAGCATTGGAACCAGAATCAATGTCCTCAGCTTCGACCACTTCCACAACACTGTCTGGAGCAGCCATAGGAGACAGACGTATGAAGGATGAGTTAGATGGTTTGGTGACAACAGGGGCATTATCATTCTCATCGAGGACATTGATGGTCACTCCAACGTAAGATGACCTTGGTGGATCCCCTCCATCTACAGCTTTCAAGCGGAATGTGTAACTGCTCTCCTTCTCTCTGTCAAATGAGATACTGGACAGAATAGTGCCAGTCCCATTCTGGATCACAAATTTGCCCACATCCGGTTCCACAGAAAGTTGCACTTGAGCATTCTCACCCTTGTCCATGTCCTGTACTGTTACCATGCCAACAGGGCTAAGGGGTGACCTGTTCTCCAAGACTGAGAAGCTGTATCCACTCAGCATGAACTTGGGATCATTGTCATTCCGATCAAGTACTTTGATTACAACTGTGGCAGTACCCTTTTGACTGGGAACCCCTTTATCTGCTGCAGTAACACGGAACTCGTAGCGCTCCTTGTGCTCACGATCAAGAGGGCTCCGAGCACGTATTTCACCTGAGTTAGGGTCAATCTCAAAAAGTCCCCTTGTTGAAGAGTCTGCAATAATGCTGTAGACCAGCTCTGCATTAGTGCCACTGTCTGCATCTGAGGCGACTACATCTACCACCTTTTCTCCTGGCTGGTTCTCCTCAGCAAACTCCACTTCAAACAGAGTCGGTGAGAAAATGGGGGAATTGTCATTTGTGTCAGTCACTTGGACTTTTAGCGAGTTAGTGCTGGACAGAGCTGGATTGCCTGAATCCACTGCCACTATCTCCACCCGGTAGTCCCTAACCCTCTCATAGTCCAGAAGTGTTGTGGTCTGCAGAAAATACTTCCTCTTGTTGTCAACTGATGAATCACTGGCTGGCCGAAGCTGGAAAGGAACATCACCAGCAACCACACATGTCACCACAGCATTCTCTCCCTCGTCCTTGTCTGAAACCTGGACCAATGCCACTGCAGTGCCTACAGGCATATCCTCTGAAATGTTTGCTACTCCATCACTATGGGTCACAAGACCAATGCCTCGGATTTCCACTGCTGGTGCATTGTCATTTTGGTCAGTCACATCAATAGAAACATATGTTTTAGAACTTTTGGGTGAGGGGCCTTTGTCTCGTGCAACGACATAAAACTTCAAATTGTTGATCTCCTCATAATCCAATGGGCCTTTGACATATATGATGCCTGATGAGCGGTCTATCCGGAGAAGTTTTGGCACAGGATCAATGGCCTGATGTAATGTGTATTCAATCTCACCATTAGGACCCAAGTCTGAATCATTAGCCTTCACCTGCAATAGAAAATATAGTTATTGAAACTTTGAAAATATAGTTATTTCACTGAAATACATTTAAATGAAAAGTAATAAAAAAACAGCTAAATGGATTTTACATATACTCAAGACAATGTACAAAAATCACTGTAGGACAAGACTGCAAAAAAACATTCATTAACATTCAGTGGGTTTTTAAACAGTGAATCTATTTATAACACAAAACTGGGAACATAGTCAAAGCATTGCATAACAGAATTTCTGGGGCACATGCTATCTATAAAGAGTGGGATTTCTTAAAAGAAACTTCACAGACTACTCAGATCATCTTAATAATTTAATCTTAAAAGTTATAGTGATTTATTATTTAACCAAATGAGCATGTAGGCTATTTTATTTAACCAAATTAATGTGTATTTTTTTACTTATTTATTCTTTAACTAGATGAACGTGTATGTGATGATCAAACTGGATAATTCAAATAATTAAGGAAAATGAATCTAGTAAGTCAGGCCCTGCTCCACTGATGTAAGGCATCAAAGTAAAGAACAGACAGCTGGGAGGTTGGAAAAGCAGCACTCATTAAAATTTCACACTTCAACATGATGCAACAGGCAATTTATCTAGCTTTGTTCGGATATAAAGGTTGACTTAGCATTTTTGCCATTTTACCTGTAACACAGAATGCCCAACTGGGCTGTTCTCTGCGACCTCTGCTTCGTAGGAGGATTTTTCAAATTGGGGTGCATTGTCGTTGGCATCAGCAATGACGACCCTTAGCAAGGCACTGCTGTAGCGAGGTGGATTGCCTCCATCCACAGCTTTGATGGTGAGATCGTAGGAGTCTTTCCGTTCTCGATCAAGGCTTCCCAACACAATGAGTTGAGGCAATTTTTCACCTCTGTCCTCTGCAACTTGCAGACCAAAGAGTGCTACAGCCTCTGGTCCTGCTGTTAAGGTGTAGTCAGCTACTCCATTTCTCTCTGTATCTTTGTCAGTGGCCAGTGGAATTGAGAAGAGTGCCCCCACGTGGGTGTTCTCTGGAACTGAGAGGGTTAGGACAGGTGAGGGGAACTGTGGTGTGTTATCATTGATATCCTGCACTTCGATCCTTCCCTCTATCAGCCGTGGACTCTGATTCTGAATAAGGTCTGTGACAGACACCTCAAACTCCAGAAAGCAGGGCTTGCCTTTATTACGACAATCCTTCAGTGTCTCTCTGTCTATGGGGATCTCAGTTGTAAAGATATCTCCAGTTTTGCCATCCACCCGCAGATAGGGAGCGCCCACCTCCAGTTTGTACAGGTGTCCAGTGTCTGGTAGGCCCTGGTCAGCCGCCAGACTGCCAATCAGTGTGCTCGGAGGTTGTTCCTCATGCATGCGGTATAGAATGCCACCCACCGCACCACTCAGCAAGTCCAGTAACAGTCCCCACAGCAGAAACAACACCACAGGGAGATCCATGGGCCCTTGGAGAGGTAACACCTCAGTCTGCAAAACAGTGTGGAAAAACATGTTAAATCGTAAACAAGTGTGTCATGTGGTACTCATTTGAACAAACATAGAAAAACTAATTTCCTTTTTTCTTTTAATTTACTTTACCAGTGAGGGACTAGCCAAGGGTGAAACAGAATGCACACAGCACACACTGTTTTGTGTACACATTGTGAGCACTAAATCCAAGGCTAAGAGTCGTAAAAGCTCTCCGGAAAATGCCTCTTCCCCCGACACCACTAAAAGCCTCCTCTCTCATTATCTTACATTATTTATCATCCTCATTTTTGAGCAGACGATTACTTGTATGTAAAGAAACACAATAAAGACCTACTGTACAAATGTCGTTCAAAAAGGTGTTTGAAACCATGGTAATGTTTTCAACTTCAGCCAATGATTTAGTACCTTAATTGCTACAACAATGCTTAATTTCTTCAATCTGGAAGTTACATCATCCCTATTAATACCACATAGGAAAATGTTAATTTTTAAGTCTTTTTTTAAGATGCTTTTGAAAATTAATGATTTAGAACACGCAATAAGACACTTCTTAATGGACTTTTTAATAAGAAGGTATGGGTTACTGTTAGGCTCGAAACAACAGCTCAGCAAGCTTTGTACTATTTACAAAATAAATTAAACCATCTTACATGCAGTTTATAATGCACTTTCTTCAACATATGCTTAATCCAATGCATATTCACAGCCAGTGATCGGGCTATTATTTTGGATGACTTCACTTTAATGAAGGTTACACTCATTTGATTGGCCCATAACGTAAAATAGGCAGTTTCTCAATGCAAAGTGCTGATGAGACAAAAGGTACGAAGAAGACTGCTAACACAGCAAAGGAACCATTCAGCATCACAGAATGTAAGCTGAAAGATTCCCCTCAGTGAAACACTGGTATATTAAGACGCTGCACTCTTAAGTCACAGAGCACCTTAAGGCCAGCCCTTATCTCAAAGTACAGATTTACTCAAGACAGATGAGGAATATCTGTCCTATCAAGGCTCAGAAGTTTCAGGCTAATTTACACACTGTAATGCTCATGTTTGATTTTCAACCTGCTAGGCCTCCTCATTAATTACTATCCTCTATTTTAGCATCTGCTTTGATCTGTATTCCCCTGGATCCAGGTTTCTCTCCTTTTTAAGCACCATATAGTTTTTGAGTTTAATTATTTTCTGAGTGAGATGATGTTGTGCCTTTAAAAGACAGTAGACAGTTTATTCATCTGGGGCACTTAATGCTACGGTCTTTGAAGACCCCATATGTTTATATGCAAAACATCCATGTAACATCTAGAATGGAGCATGAGTCAAACCAGAATCAATACAGGCTTTGCAAGCGGCCATGATACAAAGGAAAGTAAATAAGTGTTATACAAAATAGCTAAACACAAGAATGCATAGAAATCCAATCAGAAATCCAATTCCTTCGTATCTGTTAAGATTGGGAGTGCAGCATATTGATGCACTAATTGCCCAGGTATTGATGTGTCCTCTTTTTTCATTTGTAGGGCAGTCTCCTGTCGATTTAGCTGTGCTGATAGTGTATAGTGTAAAAACATGATTAGGGGCTGTGGCATAAAGCACAGCCTCTGAAGGCCCAGGCAATAACTTGCACTCATGGCAGTGGGAAGGTGGTAATGCAGTGAGCAACCACACCAGCAACCACATAAGTAATGCAGTGAGACTGGAACACTGGATCTACTGCTACAGAATACAGATATGTAAAAATGCTCCTAACGGTGGTGATATGTTGGCCCATGCATTATGTCTTAGTGGAGAAAATGCAATTTTGTGGTGTTTTGGTGCATTGTTTTTTGTTTTTGTTTTTTGTTCTTCTCAGAATTTATAAACCTTAATGGCTTTAAGTATGCTGCTCCAAATAACTGACTAGTGCATGTAATGATTTGTGACAAAAAAAAAAAAATGCAGGCAATAAACCTGCCTACAACTGAGGAACCTTCAAGCCAGTTCTACTGTATAACCACGCAATTCAAACTGAATAGAAATTCACTGACACAGCACTGCACTACATAGACAAAAGCACAATAACTACACATTTTGTCAAAAGTGGGTTATGACCGATATTGGGTCTCTTAGTCTATGGTCTGTCCTCTGACAGACAAGTCTAGCTGAACTATCCTCAGATTCAGAGAAAACAGAGTATAAAAATCAATCAAAAAAAATGAAGCTCTTTTTCCTCAGTTCCAGCACTGACATGGTTATTGCATTTTGCCTTTGTTGGGGCGATTCACAGGAAAGTGAAAACATTTTGCTGAAGATATGTGTAAGGGGGAGGTTCATTTGAGTGCTTTTTCATGCCACATTTGACAGGCTGTAGAAGCCATTATCATTTTAACTCCCTCAGCAGCCACAATAAATTGACAGAGATTCATACATGGATCTAGCAAATCGTAATAATAATAATATTAAAAATGTAAAACACGGAAACATGCTTTACATAAGAGACTCTTCAAACACCCCAAGAGCATAAGCACTTCATCTCATCCTGATAAGAGTCTACAAACACTCAACAAACTATTTAAGTGCTGTTGATTTTTAGCTATTCAGAGTCCCTCATGAACAAAAGGTTATTATAATAGCTCTGAACTCAAGTGTAAGCACCAGAAAATATGTTGATGAAAACATTAGCTATAGGGTCTGTTTCAAAGACATCAGTTGGTTTCATGCTGTGGAGAGGCAAAGAGCAGAACATATGTTCACTATGTATCACTTCCCTAGTGAACGCTGGTAAACACCTAGACAATCTAAACGAACCAGCCACATTCAGCCAGTGTATCAGTCTCACACAGTGCTGAGAATATTCAGAGGTCTGTTGAAAATCCAGCACAAGCACTTTCAGACAGAACCCTTAGTTGTACATTTCAAGCCTTGCTTACACTGCACAAGATGCCTGCAACAATTTCAGAAATGAACATGCAGGAGAGCCACCCTAAACAAGTTCTTAAGTCATTTTCACTTAAGTCATTTTCTTGAGACTGATAGTTCATGCAGACTGATAGTTCCTTTTATTTTCCCTGAAGTATTGTGACCTTTTATTTTTCTGCAGTGCTGTAAATCATCTGTTATCACATTCATTCAGGTTCAACAGGTTTAGCATTTCAGCTCAGTCCAATTAAATCAGTTACTCATATTATTAGCCATACCTTTCCCTATGGACAAACGCTGGGTCATTTTACAGGCAAATGAATTCAGAAATGTCTGTTTAAGACCATGCATCCTTTGCATAAACTCATTAGGAATACTATAATTTCTTTTATTGTTAAGTGCATTATTAGTTTGCTTTTTTTTTGTTATTGGTAGCTTTATGATAATGTATGTAGTAATAATAATACTAATACTAATACTTATTATTATTATTAATATCATCTCACAGGGGGTTTGTCTTGGATTGTATTTATTTATTTATTGTAAACCCCACTTTGTAGACGCACACCATCCTTTCCTTTGAGCTCAGACAGGGTTGTGGGTTGAGATGGTGGATGGGGGGATCCTGTAATCAGTTTTACAGGGATTTGACCAAACATTGATCCTGCTGTTGACCCAGCCAGCCCAGGTGGGCGCTCGACTGCGATTTCCTTTTTATCTGCAGCCCAGTGGAATAAAATCCAACCTAGTGCGGCTACATGACGAGTTACTAACGATAATAATGTTATACATGACTTGCACTCGCGCACGGCAAACAGCACATTCAACTGGTCGTTCGTCAACTATCTTCACCGCAGCTGGATCACGAAACGATCCGCAAAACGTTTACAGCACTAATAAATAAGAATCGTGAATTCGCGTCGCATTAAATACTAGTGGCAACAAACAAGTGGTTATTTGTATTTAAACCTAAACAGCCCGATTGATTCTGCGGCACATAAACCCCGTCTAAATGCGGTCAGAATCTCGAAATAATAAGGGCTGCCACACATATCACTGAAATCGATAGGCACTTCAAAATCACTATAGTTTCTGCAGTGGCATACCGCTGCGTATCGAAGATTTAAATATGAGCCAACGACATAACGAGCATTCCCCTCAGCTGTATTAATTTTCCAGTGGCGTCAATAAAGTGCATTGCCTACCTTCGTCGATCACTTTTTTCCTGCCGAGACCGAGGCTTCTTGTCTGAGGATCAACTACAGTTGATGTTTCCTTCGTGGTTACAAGGACCCCTAAACACCTGCTTTAAAGAATCCAGACATCAAGAAAACATAACATCCTTTCGTTTGAAACCAATCCATAAGTGAACGCGTTATTTTCCCACGCCATTCCCACGACTCCGCGTCAGTTTGAAAACGTCGGCACTCATTTAAGTGTTAATGGATTAGAAATTACGGCTGATGATGGGTGTTGAACTGTCTTTTCTGTTGTTTCTCAACACAAGAACAGTTCTAATACGAGCGACTCCCCCCGGTTCAGTCCATAAATCCTCAAACATTCATTTTAGGAGAGTACAGGTTCTCACAAATTTTGACAGTGCAGCTCGTTATTCGTTATGGAATGATAGCGTAATCTACCGGAAATAATGTAAAAATGTAACAGTACATGGCAGAACGTATGGAATCGGGTTTTCGCCCTTCGCTTTCCTCAGAAGTAGACTATCAACGCAGTTTTGGCACAGGGGTCTTCTCCGCACAGGGTTAATCCTGCATTTCTATGCATGCGAGAGAGTGAGTGAAGAGATTTCTCAGCACCGCGCGCTGTCGCCCCTCTAGAAGCGCGCACAGGCGGACGCGCAGACCGACAGGAGGTGGGGCTCTTGTGCGCCACAGGCTGTTTGATGAAAAAGGCACAATTAGGTTAGGAAAATAATTGTTAATAGCCTAATATATATGGCCCATATCCTTTTGTTTCATTGCTTCCTATTAGCAAGACAGATTCGTGACCAAATCGGGTCAGACCTCTTCAATGAATTGTTTTAACCAGTTCACACAACCAGAATTTGACTGAATCGGTTCACGAGTCATTGAACTTTCTTGTGTTCAAAACAACACCGCCGTTATCGGACCGAGAAATGTGGTCTGATAGTAACAACACCCTTCGGAATGAACTGAGGATTTGACGGATGGACCTAAAAGCGAATTACTTAAACAGCAGAAAATCAGAATGTTAATATACAAACGAAAATTTCCAAATGCTGCAAGTTGTTATTTTAATGAGCCGAGTTGGCTATATAGGAAATGGACTGGTAGACATAAAATTTACAGTAAAAATGCCTTTAAATAAAATGTAATCAAAAACAGGGACCACGTGATGGCCTTATTAAAAATATCACTTTAACCGGTTTTGGAAACTGTTCCAGGGAAAACGATTCGTTTAGAGGTGATTCGTACGCATCACCATTTCGTTTAGCAAATGTTTTTTTTTTTTTTTTTTTTTTTTTTTTTTTTTTTTTAATTAAAGTTGTTAGTTTTAAAGAGGTGGCTTCAAAGTCTTTAAGCATCAGAGCCTTCCAAGGGTCACCCACGGGGCACTGCTGGCTGTGTCATTACTTTCTCGTGCATGGATCATAATACTGAGCAATTGGGTCATAAAATGTGATGATTATTGATCGATTTGGAATCGCATCCAATGAACAAATACAGTTTGATGCATTCAACAGTTAAGAGCTGAGCGCTCTTTGCTCTTTTGGCGCCACCCACGGGCGTTTGAATGTACACACGGCTGGCAAAGCGTGTTCACGTTTGCTCTAATCTACCCTATAAATCCACTCCCCCATCGCCCACGCCCACGCGCGCGCGCGCGCACACACACACACACACACACACGCACACACCGACAGAGCCGCTGTTGTTGTTCTTATGCTGAAGAAAGGATGCTAGATCGTGTAACAGAAGACTAGACTTCATCCCTGAACATGCCGTTTTGAAATGGGCACATATAGGAATGAATGGAGATGTGTGATTAAGCTTTGAATGAAGACACTCGACAGCAACAACAACAGAAAGGAAACATCTGCTGCATCTATGTCATGTATGTTTATTTCTTGGTTAAATTTGGGCAGGTGTGGGCTCATGCCATAATGACAAATGAAATCATAATGAAATAAAAAAAACACTGCCTTGTGTCACAGCTACATTTACATGCAACCAAATGCATGTAATCCGATTGATGACTTAATTCTGATTGAAAATCCTTCATGTAAACACCTCAATCAATTCAATCGAATTGAAAGGGGTGGTGTAGACATGAAATAATCTGATCAATAGAAAAAAAAAGCATGTACAGGGGCGTGTTTAGAGTTTTGGGGGCCCTAACAAGTGGTACCCGAGGGGTCCCCTTGGTAGAAATCATGTTCTGCAGAGGCCTCCCTGGACTGCGGGGCCCCACTCAATTGTGTACTGAGCATGTAAACGCTTGAATCATCTTAATCGGATTCAAAAACACCTTTTATGCATATTTACATACATTTTACGTTGTACGAACATGCCTGTTTATTTCCATCTTTCATCTTACGAACTGGTCAGTGGAGGAGACAGAATATGTACTAAATGTGTGCGAAAAAAGCTCTTCTGACATATGTCAGCTTTGTTTTTAGATGTGTCATCAAAGCAAAAATCACAATTGCACTCACAGTAGCTCTGGTGACGTCATTGCGGTGACTTTATCCAGTTCTGAATGCAACAAACGGCATCTTTAAATGAATATGTGAATCGGACTGTAAAGTTTAGGGTTTATATAAACAGCACTTTTAGAATATAAAAGCAGATTGGATTCATTCTGATTGGTGAAAATTGGTGCATATAAACATTGTGTCTAAAACTCAGTGTTTTGTTAGCATCAGTGCTATATTATCATAGTCATTTAAGAGCCAAGATAGTAAGAGAATATCATGCAAATACAACGGATTTGGAAGTCGTGATTGTATGCTGACATTTAGGTCTCTCCTCTTGGAGTTATAAATTACATTTTGGGAGAAATATGTTCATCTAATCCTGTCAATCACCCTAACTCCACCTATATTTCTACTCATTTCTGTTCTACATTCTGTATTTAGCTAGTCGAGGGGACAATTTAGAGTTTGAATTGTTTCGTTCTCAAGCCCTCCATTAGAGACAGCAAGCCAGCAAGTTTACCTTCACCGCATTCAAGCATTATATTAACATAGGAACTTTTGAACTCTCATTCATCCTTAATTTAAAGATATCATTCACCTGAAATGAAGATTTACCAACCCTCATGCCTTTTGAAAACTGTGTAATTTGAAAAATTGTGTAATTGAAAAATGACTGAAGCTGTCAAGCAATATTTTGCTGTCTAAGCTACTGGATGACTTCTGAATTTAGCGCACAAGTCTGTAAACAAGTATGAACTACTTTTAGTGTGCTTTTCATCCTTGTTGCTTGACAGCCCCTGGTCCCCATCCACTTTCATTGTACAGAAATCTTTCTGCTAAACATCTCTATTTGTGTTTAGGAGGTTTAGAACAACATGAGGGTGAGTAAACAATGACAGAATTTTTAATTTTGGCAAAACTATCCCTTTAAGTACCTTAAAAACTGTCTGCCAAGGCCTTTATTGATTGCCGTGAGACCAGCGGAGCAGAAGTAGAACCTGCTATTCTTAATTCAGTGTTTACATTGCAAAACTGAGTATTCAAATCAATATTTTTAGCCCTGTATGTTTTCAGCACGGTAGATGTTTCCTACACTGGGTGTAGCATGCCACCTGATGCTGTCTGTTAAAATCATGCAGCTCCCTCCAGCCGAGAGGAGGTCTGTATAAAAGAAAGATAGCAGGCAGTTTGTCCTTCAGAAAGAGTCCAACAGACATTTTGTGATTTTTTTGTGTTGGAAACTACACGTTTAATTATTTCCACCATGCTGTGGGGGGTTTATAAAAGCTCAGAGAGAAAGAACAATTGAGGCAGGATTCTGTATAGATAAAACTGTGCCAATCCACCGCATATCGTTACCAAAATCACATGACCTAAGTGCTAAAAATGGTTCATCATCTTTTTATATAGTCATCTTTTATGAAAGATCAATACAATCTTGTTAAACCTAATTATCACAGACACAGCAAAGCTTTGACAAGCCACATCTCCCTGGTCTCTGTGCAAACATCAAATCCGATCTGTGGTGAACAGCGGTGGCAGAACCCAGGAGCCTCCAGAGTGGCTCACTGCAGCAGACCCCCGAGCCCGGCCCTCAGGGAGAGGTAGGACTTCTTCTTTTCTGCCAGGCACTCTGAAGGCAGCCTCTTTCAAAGAGTTCCAGCGTGTGAGCCTTTCTCTCTCCTCTACCAGTCTCTCATTAGCAGCAAACAAACAGCTGTTGGGTTAACTCTCCTGGGCTCTCATTAAGTGCTGCCAATCATTCACGAGCCTGGCGCCAGCCAATCAAAGCGAAGCTTCTACCCACGCTGTGCCCGCCTACATGCAACAGGGAGGAGGTCAGAGGTCAGCTATGTATGAAACGGCATTTTTTCACTGTATCTTTGTGTCTCACAATTAGGGCTGTACAATTAATCGAAATAAAATCGAACTCGCGATATGACTTAGTGTGGTTATCAAATTGCTAAGGCTGTGATTTAATTGAATATATGTGCTGTGTTTTTCAGAGTGAAGCATGTGGCACTGTGTTGTTCTTACATGTGAGCAGCTCATTATCTGAGGTGTCTGCAGTGTCTCACAGCAGCTCGGTTTGCAGTAAATGCTGTTCCACACAAACTCTCATCTCTGCATCTGCTCTTAGTTTGAGTCGCTTTAATGTGTATTTGGCAACCATCTTTCCATACTTGTAATAAGAAGCATAAAACAGAAGCTTTAAGGGCTCCTTGTGGTTTTACATCAAAATAAAAGTTGGTTTGGTTTGGTTTAATATATAAAAATGAAGAAACTAAGACAGCCATAAATATTAGCATTGTAACTTTATAGTTGTAATGTAAAATGAAAATTATTATTACGATTTTTTAAATACAAGAGTGATATTTTTCTTATTTGGTTTTATTTAGTAATTTTTTATACTTGAAGCAATTGTTCACTCAAAAATGAAAGTTTACTCACCCTCAGGCCATCCAAGATGTAGATGGGTTTGTTACTTCATCGGAGCAGATTTGGAGAAATTTAGCATTACATCATTTGATCACCATTGGATCCTCTGCATGCAGTGAATGGGTGCCGTCAGAATGAGAGTCCAAACAGCTGCTAAAAACATCACAGTAATCCACAAGACTCCAGTCCATCAATAAATGTCTAGTGAATTGAAAAGCTGTAAAAAGGGCATATTTTCAGCTATTTAATAATAATTATTATTATAATTAATAAATGACAATATAATTATTATTGTTATTATTAAATAAAATGTAAAAAAAAATAATATTGATCATTTATTATTATTATTATTATTATTATTATATAGCCATATTGATATACAATATAATCACAAAATGTTGGCGCCAAATTGGACAGCCCTACATGTATTTTAAATTGCAAAAAATTGTGCAGCCCTACTCACAAGCATTACAGCCAACAAAAAAAGGTAACAAAAACACACTTGCCATTTAATTGCTTTTTTTTTGCCTCTTGTTGAAGTGGCGTTAGAAACCCAAACGGTAGTAAAGACATATTTTACAGAATTCTGTTAAATACTCCAGACAGAAGCAGCTTGTCTCACAAAAGAAAGTCTGCATCCAGGTTTTGTATAGCCTGAAACCTGTTCTAATGAAAGGTGATTTTTAAGGTGATTTTAAAGGTGACTTGTTCTAATGAAAGGAGACTTTAAAATCACCCATCTTTTGTTCTTTGATTGTGCAATAGCAGTGACTCATTTTTCACACAGTTTGCGATAATGACACCCCACCACTGTCAATCAGTACATTCAGAAATATTCAAAGGGGATAAAACTGCATAATGGCATAGCAAACTCAGAGGGGGGTGCAGAGGATTTGTTTGGTTAGTGCTCTATTTCACAAGCAAAGCAGTTTGATTATTCTCCTCTTTAGAGCATGAGATGGTTTTGACATTTCCTCACAGTCACTTCACAGAATATGCATGGGGATGACATACACATTGTTCTTCTACAGCTGAAACTCACTCTTTTCCCATCTTTTTCTCTCTTCGACTATCACGGTGATGATTTTGTGTGTGGGCATTTTTTGCTTCCACGAACTGACATTTACACATTAAAACAACTCTGCTTCAGAGAAATTCATGTGAATTAATGCTTTAGCCCTGAGGCTGATTCATGTGACAAGACTGCAGGGGAACAATTAACTGGGCTTAGGAACAAAACCAGGCAGGAACCTTTTCTACATGTTTCAGGGTCAACAGCTTTATGACAGCATAGAGCAAGTGCATGAAGAACAAAATATTCCCGCCCAAGGAACCTGCTAAATTTGCGCCTTTCAAATGAAGAGGTGGATCCAGCCTTGAACACGGTACAGGAGAGTAATGTTAAGAGAAGGCCAAACAATTTTAGCTAGTAGCGCTGCCTGAATCACTGAATGTAAGAGCACATTGGTATTCAGATGGTTTGTTGACCTTATGTAAAAGCTATATTTTGGTTGACCCACCACTTTCAGCTCTGCCGGCCCCTAAAAAGCACCACTTAATGCCCCATTCACACTGACAAGAGATATTATTGTAGGAGGTCATCGGGTCGCTATACTGTTGGTCGCTATCTATCTATCTATCTATCTATCTATCTGTCTGTCTGTCTGTCTGTCTATCTATCTATCGTAATTTTTTTATTTATCTATCTATCTATCTATCTATCTATCTATCTATCTATCTATCTATCTAAATGGGATGTTTGTTGGTAAAAATAAGCTTTCATTCTATTTTACACAGAAGCTTTTTTTTTTCCTTCTCAAAATTCATTCTGGAGGCAAAAGTGTTGGTATATAAATTACAGTAGTGCATAATTAATCATATCATGAACAAGATGAACAATTATCAATGCATGAATCAAATTCAATGCTGACAATTTCTAACATAGTTTCCATGCATAATTATATCGCACCGTGTGAGCACAGACAAATCATATAGAATAATGAAATCACTCACTATTGACGGATCACATGAGCTCCATTGTTTTCGTTCTTACTAGTAGCGGCTGCATTGACACGTCCACAACTGGCGCTGTCACCCGCGCTGCCAGAAATCACCAACTCTCATTGAAAATGAATGACTTCTAGTTGCTTCTTCTCTGCAAATCTGTCAGCATGAAGGCCCCTTTACTGACTGCAGATGCTGTGCTACAATAATACATAATAAACACTCTGCAGAATGCATACACTCTGTAATATTTTATTAGACTTCTACAGAACACATAGTGAGTTGTCTTGACTGCCAAACCTCTGATCTTCACCTGAAAGCTTTGAATAAAACAGAGCAGGCATAATGATTGAAAACTCAGCGAGTTTGCTTTTCAAGCCGACTGACTTTATGGAAGGAAGCTTCGCATTCTACAGATAACAATTCCTACAATACCATTAAATACCCTATCATCTGAAGCCTTGAAAGTATAGATCATATAATTATTCCACATACAGTAGACAAAAATCAGTATTGACAGCAATGCAAAAACACTATAAACTTATGAACAAATTTTTTTAAAATTTGAAAACCATGTGAGCTTCATACTGACTATATAGGCAGCTCCCTGGCATCATTCTAACTGAAATGAAACCTCATAAGTGACTAATTTAGGCAGCAACAGTGAACCACACAACTCAAAACAAAATTGAGTTAAATTCACACAGCATGAGAGGAACGGCATTAATTAGCATAAATATGCAGAGTATACAGGACGTTTGGGTTAAAAAGAAAAAGTCCGTTTTTTAAACTATTTATACTTTTCAGTATTGAAAGAAGTATAAATCCTTTGTAATCAACTTTGTTTCTTTGTTCGTTTCAGTGCATTCTGGGATTACTTTCTCCGTGAAGGATACATACCATGTTGCCTTTCAATTTGGGCAAAAGATGGTGTCTTAGGAGCCAGCATAATTAAGTTTAAGTTTAATAAATTAAACTTTGGAACAGTCTTAATGTCGAAAAAGTGTGTGTATGATGCTTTAAAATGCTGCCTATACAGAAGCAGCTCACTACGTTTTGGAACAGAGCTGATGTCTTGGCTACCTCGGTGGAGGACTAATTTTCCTCAAACTCAAAATGCTGAAGCAATGCTTGAAAAAATGTAAATTAATAAATAATAATGATGATTATAAGCCTTTAGCTTTGTTAAATTCAAAGACAAGGATTAATGTGCGTGGCATTGATCCAAAGGAACATTAACCAACACAATGTAAAACTGCACATTCTCGCTTAGAGAACAAGCTAAAATAATTATTTTTCATTAGAGTGCTTCAGACAATGTTGCTTGGAAAAGAAACTGCCCTGGTAGCATTAAGTTTCTACAGTTAGTTAGCATTGTTAACAAACAAATATTGGTGTTATCTGTCTCTCCTTTGCCTGGTGGCTCATCTCTTATCATAATGACTGCATGTGATGGACTTTCCTCATGTTAAACACAATGGTGTCTCCTATTTCCAACTCATTCTTCAGTCTTAAAATATAGGTTCCAAAAGGAGGTTTTTGCACAAAGTCCATAGAAACACCATGGTTGGGTTCTCAAAATATCTTTTTGGTAGGGATATTTTCTTAGCACAAAAAATATTTTATTAATCTGAAGAGCTTTTTCCACCTTTTGTGCAATGGACATTTTCCATGGATGTTAAATTTTCTTCATGGAACAACAGATGCCAATCAAGAAGTTGGAAGATTGTCTGTATATACCAATATAAAAAATCTGGTGTGATACCAATTAGCTGACAATTATTTTTATGTTAGGGCTGATATTAAATGTAATACTATTTTGTCTAAATACATTAAAAATAAAACACTAAAAATAAAGAAATAATTAAATCTAATATTTTTAAATATTATCATAAAAAATAATTTAGCCAGAGATGTATGATATAAACTCACAATTCTGAAAAAAAATATCATTCTTTTTCCCCCTCAGAATTGGAATTTTTAACTCGCAAATGTGAGTTTATATCTCGCAATTCAGATTTTTATTTAATTTTTTCAGAATTGTGAGATATAAACTCAAATTTGCGAGTTAAAAATTCTGCAATTCGCTATTGCGAGAAAAAAAGTCAGAATAGTGAGATACAAACACGCAATTCTGAGAAAAATAATCAGAATTGTGAGATAAAAAGGCTATTACCTTTTTTTATTTTTTTATTCAGTGGCAGAAACAGGCTTCCATAAAAAAAAATTATATTTGCTAAAGATTTTTGGGCAACACTTTACAATAAGGTTCCATTAGTTAATGTTAGTTAATGTATTAACTAACATGAACAAACAGTTAACAATACATGTATTACACTATTTATTAATCTTTGTTAATGTTAGTTAATGAAAATATAGTTGTTCACTGTTAGTTCATGTTAATTCACAGTGCATTAACTAATGTTAGCAAGCACAACTTTTGATTTTTAATAATGCATTAGTAAATGTTGAAATTAACATGAACTAAGATTAATAAATACTGTAGAAGTATTGTTCATGCTTAGTTCATGTTAACCAAAGTCGGTAACACTTTATTTTAAGGACCAATTCTCACTATTAACTAGTTGCTTATTAGCATGCATATTACTAGCATGTTGGCTAGTAATATTAGTACTTATAAAGCACATATTAATGCCTTATTCTGCATGACCATATTCAATATCTCTTAATCCAACCCAATACCTAAACTTAACAACTACCTTACTAACTATTAATAAGTGGCAAAGTAGGAGTTTGTTCAGGGAAAACTCTTAGTTAATAGTGAATATGTGTTTCCTATTCTGAAGTGTAACTTAAAAAAAAAACACACAAACCCCCCGAACAAGCTATTTTGGGTTTGGTGAGAACATTGTGCTAGCCCATGCTGCTCAAAATTGTAGACAATTCCTTCCTCTTTTCTCACATTAGCTAAAGACTGAATCAGATTCAGGGCTTGGATTGAATATGTTCATATACGTAATGCATTTTTATGTAACAGTTTGGAAGTCTCCATCTTCTCCAATGGCAAGTGTGCTATTTAAACTGGCCAGTTTCGCCAGAGGCCAGTATTTGTCCTCACTTAAACTGAGCATTGTCCAATATGAGTCCTGGCACCACGAACAGGTGGCATAATCCCCTCGACTCTATATTGTTGAGATATCTCAACGATCTACCCCTGTGTGACGCAGAAATTCCAAAAGCAAACACTAAAACCGTATGTGGCCTTCAAATGGGCTTGAAGACTCCATAATGCCTCACTCTCTCTAATGAGAGGTCTCTTAACGCGATCCCCCGCAGGTCTCTTTCAGCTCAGACTGACCAGCCACTGCACAAACAGGTCTAAATGAAGTCCTTCATCAAAGGTCTGTCACACCTCAATGTTCTGAGGCAGAGTACGCCCCCACAGATTGCGACAGAGGTGAATGGCGTGGAGGCCTTTTATCGTATTATAGTGTTCAATATGGTATAATAACCGTCATATATCACAGAGTAATTATAACTGGCTTCTATGTCCATTGTAAATCAGTGGGCTACAATCTGTAATGGGAACGATTAGAAATTTCACAGTAACAATGGTGTACTGGAGATGAATGATTATGTGTCTATTCTTATAGCGAAAATACCAGAAGAGAAATTGATGGAAGAACATGCATTATTGTCATCATTGTCTTTGTTTCCGTCACAACGGGATCTTGAAAACAGAAGAGCTAATTTGCATCGGAAGTGCTGATGATTGCAACTAAACTGTTTTATAGTTGATACGTCCAGACAATAGGATTGAATGTTGGAAGCGTACCAAGAAAATGTTAGGACAAATCAGATAATGTCTTTTTATTGTGTTGTCATGCTTTCATATGTTTTCCTGACAACTACATACGGTGAGGTGTTGTGGATGGTTACCAGGGCATTGCTACATGGTTGCAATTTGATGTATTGTTCATGATGTCTGTACCACAAATGGTGGTAAAATTTAATGCTTGTGAGCAATAGTATATAAAACCTAACTATGTGAAAAGATACAGTGTGTATTTTGCACCAAAGTTTAATAGAGTTCTCCAGTGATGACGTATTTTTGTAGGACAACCCATAAGTTTGCTTCACCCTAGTTCCTTCAACAAAAACGCAGTAGGATTTTTCCATTGGCTTTTGGATCATTGCAGAAAATAAGCTCTGTGACCAACAAAAGATTATGATTCTTACATGTTTTGTTCATCATAATGTTTAGAAATGAACACAACTGTAGGGATTCCTATCCATAACAGACACTGATATGCCATGGAATCAACCAGCATGAGGTCTAAACTAATCACCCCAGCACATGACTCCAATATTCTGGGTCGACTTCCTGTCAGTCTTGTCTCATCTACTCAGAGGAGTGATGAAAAACTGATCCAATCAGGAGATAACACAGAGATCTTTTGTATCAGGACTGAAAAGTTCTTTCACAACATATAGATACCTCGTGATGTCTTGTGATTACACAATGTATGGAACTCTTATATCCAACAGGAAAAGGACGAATAATTCTTAGTTTGAAGGAAAGGTTGATTTTCGGTATCACACGCATAATTACAACCCTTTTATAAGTATCAACCAAATCTTTGCAAAGATATTTCCCCACATGATAAATTGAAGCATCATGTTAATGTATGCACGCTCCGCCTTGCAACAAGTCGATTGGAAGATCGCGCCGTGGGGCGGACCAAAATCAGTCTACTTAAAAATGGACACAAAGCTTGCTCGCTCGCTCTCTCTCTAGAACTGTGGCTTTTCACCTTGGTGACTGCGCAACAAGACTGTGTGTATGTGTGTGTTTAGCTTAGTTTAATGTAATCTAGAATAGCCAATAAATTCTTGTTTCATTTATAAAGAAGTATTGTCTGGTGGCGTGAAATTTTTAAAGTTAAAACTCTGCCTAGATCCTTGTTACCTAGCTTATAGCTTATAACTTATCAAAGCATGTATTAACCCGTGGCCAGGGAAAATACAAATATTCAAATTGTTAAAAAATACTGATGTTAACGTCTCGCTGGACGACCGTTGATAAAGTGTAAACTATCAAATTTGAAATCAGTTCTAATCAGGTTGACTTCGAATTTTCAGATTCGAGTCCTCTCAAAACCTGAATTAATTAATAATAATTAATTCCCTTATAGAATTCAATGAGTTAATTTCTTACACAACTTTCATGATTTTTTAAGCCTAAATACAATCGGCAGAAGTAAAAAGCAGAACTTAAGCTAAAAATGAACTTTGTTTATGGTCTGTTTTTGTTTTGTTTTTTCTCTGTTCCTGCCTCCTGGTTCTGTATGCCCTTATTTGGTCATGTTCCTGTCCTCATTATAGTTCGTTATGTTCATTTGGTTTTCCCATGTGTTTGATTGTTGATTGCTCCCAGGTGTGTCTTGTCAATTACCCCATGTACTTAAGTTCCTGTCTGTGTTATCTGAGTTGGTCCGGTATTGAACGTCGATGTTGTGTTTCCTGTGTGTGCCTGCCTGCCTTGTTTTAACCCGTCTTGGATGATTAAAGACATTTACTTTGAGTTTATCCCACGTCTCCTCATTCTTCGTTTCGCCACAGAAGGCAACCGTGACAGAACTACCATTGCATGCGTTTAATGTCACCACCATTAACCTTCCAACAACTCTTTCAGTTTTTATAAAAAAAAATAAAAAAAAACTTTCCTGAAAGTTTGAGTTAGAATTGTCTGCAAAAGCATGATAATAAATGCAATGAGGCTGTGAAAGCGGACTAGTGAGTAGATGAGTTTTTCTGTTTGATGTTTAATGATAACGTTCAATGTCCCCTAAACTTCTGTAGTCCTATTTAGCCACTTGTTAGAAACAGACTTTTTTAAGACCAGTAAAAGCTATAAAAAATCACAAGGAGGTATTACTAATGTATTTTGTATTGTAGAATAAAACATGAAAATATCTTGAGCTTGTGTTAATCACAGACGATGGAACTGGAACTCGTTTTCAGGTTTTGGCCTACAAAATGTCATCTTTGCAGAATAATATAATTAGGAGAATAAAAAAAATGTAAAAAGTTTCAGTGTTTATTGCATCACCTAAATCACCAAGTCCAATGCTGTATAGTCAAACACAAGACGCAACACAGGTCACCGAGCATAAATAAACATTGTAGTCAAAATAAAATCAGTAATCGAAGAAACAAGAACAAAGTTAAATAGGGGGTTGTTAGGGGGAAAAGTTTGAAAAAGAAAAGTTGTGCGCGCACAATAGACTTTAATAAAAGAAATACATTAGTGTTTCTTTGGAGGCGGAGCAATGTCACACCATTGGCTGCCGATCTTGCTTAAGTAATACAAAACATGCAAATTAATCAGGCTTAAAACGAAAATACAATGTCAGGGTGCTTTCACACCTGGCCTGTTGTTTTAGAACCTGGCGTGTTTCCCCCCTTAGCTCGGTTTGTTTGGGCATATGTGAACACGGCAATCGCGCTCGGATCCGCACCAAAACAGTCGGTCCGAGATCGCCTGAACGAGGTGGTCTCGGCTCAATTGAAAATTAACTCTGGAGAGGTTCGGTTGTAGTGAGAAAGCAATCCGATCCAACGGACCAACAAACCAGGCTATATCACAATGTATCATGGGTAATTACATAAGTTCCGTGAAAAGCATTAGCTTTGTTGTTTTGCTAATACTTCAAAATGAAACTGTGAATGTCTGTGGGTGAGCACGTCTTTGCCATTCAAAAATCAAAGTGCACTTTTTTATTTTATAATGCTGTCTTATTGCTCTTCTTTGTAGTAGGTGCATTTAAAAAATGTTTTCCCAATCAATCCTGGACTCCTGCTCAAAATTATAAATTATTATAACGACAGCTACAAAAAAACCCAACAATAAGCCCGCGAAGCTGTTATCGTTCCATCCTGATGGATGACATGCATGACAGCTAAGTAGAATCCCGGAAAATAAACCATGGAACTTTGACCAATGAGAGAACAGTTTACTTGCGCGTGACTTGTATTAACAAATTTGGTCCATTTAGAAACTTTGTCGTGTGAAAGCGAACCGCACCAAGAATAAAAAGCAACATTGTAATAATTTTAATACCCGTTTCGGAACAAAGCAATCGATCTACAGGTGTGAAAGCACCCTCAGATAATTAAAGCTACACATCTCCATAGAGATGTGATAAGTATGCAGCGACATTATTGTCATGTGCAAAATTAACTCTGCATTGATAAGACCGACCAGAGGTCCTTTAACTCTCATTTGCACAAGTTGTTTCAGTTTCTTTCTTTTTTTAACTTATCTCTCATTTTACAGGTAAACTGATAACTTCAGAATGTAAACAAGTTATCAGCAAAACCTGTTTCCAATTTGATTGCAGTTCCTTCTACATTGTTGTGGTATTTGATTTATGTAATATAATTGCTTTCTGCTGGTCAGTCTCCATTGACATCTATTAGATAGCTGCTCATGTGATTCTGTCAGTTCGTATTGTATTTGTTTTCGTGTTGTTGATAATTGTGTTTGGCCTTTACGTCTCAGAGCAGCAAAACTAAAAACGGTGTGTAATTGATTTTCTTCCTGTTTGAGAGACATCAGCATCTTATTTGCTTTGAGATGCTATTTCCACATCGATGGGGATATTAGCTATCCAATCTGACATCTCAGATAGGTTTGAAAAAGTAGGAGGGGTGTGTGTGTGTGTGTGTGTGTGTGTGTGTGTAAACCTGACTGACAGCTCAAAGAGTCCAGTGTTTTGGCTCACATACAGTGTTATCAACTGATGTCAACCCCCTTATCGCTAATAGCCTCTACATCTTCAGCACCCTTCTTCTTCCCTTGCACACATACACAGATTTTGATTCCACAAAGCCATCAAACATCTGCATTCTGGGAACTTTCATTTGTTAAATTAACATTCGCTGTCTTAGATAATATTTACCATGCCATCATCATTTCTTTAACCTAATATATATATATATATATATATATAGAGAGAGAGAGAGAGAGAGAGAGTGAGAGAGAGCAGTGATTATTTCTCAATTGATGTGCTGTTTTCTTTCAAAACAAACATTTGTCCCCAATACATTTTTTTTTTCAGAAGTTAGTGTTCTTTGTTACCATGGAAACAAAACTGTCAGTGGACATGCTGCTTGAAATGAAATATGAGATATGCAATGTGTGAAGAAAACAAAGGGAAATCAAGGAAGATTTCTCATTTTTGATTAATTTCAAATCAGGCTGCAATTGTCAAATTATGCCAAAATTATAAAAATATTATGTGTATATTGTGTGTATTTCAGATACATAATATGCTAGCTGTGAAATTAGCCTTAGGAACACAACGGATGCTGCCATTTTATTCTGAAAAACGTTTAACATCTTTTCTCGCTATTGTCATTTCCATCTCAGAATGATATTAAACAATACATAGTTTGAGATATAGTGGAAATGTTCTTTATTTTCAGGAAAAAAAGAGACAGAATTCTCCTGTGAAGTATGAATATCTACTGTTGAACATTGTTACTGGACAAGTTACTGTTTTTCATGGGCTAAATATAAGTTTGGTCAAAAACAATGAAGAATGGTTTGGCCTTGTATTGAGAAATTAGCCTTAGGTAGACAAAGTAGGTGATCATTGGCCATGTACACACTGCAGCTAAATTCGGTTGTCAGTTCACCTTTTAGTGCTTAATTTTGTTCTGTACACACACAGTTCAGTAATTTACGGGAGTGACAACCGCGTTGTACAACCGATTTGACTCCCAAAATATGAAATGACAACCGCATTTACAAAAATGTTACGCAGTGTGTATGGAACGAATCGAACAACTAGCTGTTAATGACTTATTTTAACGCATATCCGAGTTGTGTTTCTTCTGTATGCGCAGTACAGGAGATCACAGGGTACATTTTTGAATCACTAATGTAGCCAGATGTTGAAAAAAAAAAAAAACAGCAAATAATAACATTCCCACAATAAACTGAAATCCAAATGTAAACTGGATCGCTTTATGAGCCCAAACAACAAGCTCAAAGACACTTAAAAAGTGTCACTTATAATAAGTGGACATGGCAACCCTTCAAGAGTGCTCTCTGCGAAGTAGCCTTCCAAACATAAACAAAACACGACGGCTCTGTTGACGGTGGGTTAGATAAAATCGCAGAATATAATGAATCTTTGGTCGCTGTAATATCACTTTGGTTAAAAATAGCGAATACCAAACGTGCAAGATGCCAGAACGTAATTTCTGCCATCGTCATACAATACAGAATTTCAAATGTGCTGGAAATACTCTTGGTTTTCAGAAAACATGACAGAATTCTCCTGTGGTGTATGAATATATACACTGTTGAACTTTGTTATTGGACAATTTAAACTAGCGAGAGTGTGAAAAGTTTGTTTTAAGCGAGTTTAGTTAGGGCCAAAGAGCCGATAGCTGAAGCAACACCTTTCCCCGTAATAGATGAATTCTCTATATTTTCCTCCTACTTGACTGCAGTTAAATATACAGCGCTGTCCTTGTCAGTATCATGCACATTGAACTTATATACTCTCTCTATTGTAGTGTCCAGAGGAAGCATCTGACTGCCCAGGAAGTCATGCTCGAAGCAGCTGTGTGTAGGCGATGCTGAAGGCAGCTGGGGAGGAGAGGTGATGAAAGCTTTAGAGAAAACGCAGCATGCCGAGATGGCTAAAAGAGGAGAGATATTGCAGGGAAAGAAACATGGGCGGCCTTTAAGAAATAGCTTGTGTGAGCAGAGTAGTGCAGAACTTTCTCGCTTTGCTTTGTAATATCTATTAAGTAGGTTTCCTTTGTCTGCTGGTGAAGCCACTACAGCAAGCTGACTACTCCAGCCATTTGTCTTGTTGAGTAACTCCATGCCAGCCCAGCCAGATGAGCTTTTAAATGACTGTCACGTCATCCTCTATTTCAAACAGCCTCATGTTATGGCATCCTATAGCAATTTACTTTATTTACGCTTCCTGCCTCTGGGTGCTTTCATAGTTTGGTCAAAAACAGTGGAGAAAGGTTTGGCCTTGTATTTTCTCAGGCAGTGTACAGTAGTTATTTACCTCACAGAGGAGAAAGGGAAAAGCCCATAAGAAAGAAAAATTACAATTGCGATCTTAATATCTCAATTGTTTCTCCAAGACAGCAATGCTATTAAATGCAAAGGAGAGAGACAAGGAATATTCTGAGAACATTCTGACAGCATTTCTGACAATATCGATTGGCAGAGAAATTATTTCCCACTTGTACCTTCTTTTCTTTAAAGAAAAATAACAAATCTATGTTACAGTGAAAGACTGGGGCCAAACATATAAAAAACTATGTTGCAATAATACAGCCACAAGATATAAAAACATGTGTATTAACGTCATTTTTTAAAGTGGAATATTGATTAATAACCTTTTCTAACTTTGTTGCCATGACGACACAGCACCAATAATTCATGCATCTTTACAGTTTAACTCTATAAATCCTATTGTATCATATTTGATACTCAAATGTTTAAGGCCTCTAAATTATCAGCTTGATCAAAACATTGTTATAAAACCTGTTGTACATAATCTAATACATGCCTTCTCTCATCTGATTGATAGTTTATACTTTTATAGTTAGACCTTGTAGTATGGGTTTGTGTGTGTGTGTGTGTGTGAATTATTTACTGATTTTATAAAAAAATATATCGGAATAACTTTTATATTGTTAGTAATATTTCAAAGTGAACATTTACTGGACTAAAGCAACTAGGTTTACTTGATTATCCATACATAATTTTGTAGGAAAATAAGAAAAATAAAAAAAGAAGAAGAAAGAAACAAAGCTTTGATCATAACACTAAGCACTTAAATATCATCTGACTAAGACATATTATTGGGGAATATAGAGTGACAACTGATTTGTATGTAAGTAGTGTGCTACACTGGTATAAAGATCCCACTGATTAGTATTACAAGCTATCAGAATTTCATCTTACATTTTGGCAATTTAAATATTAGAAATTGCACCAAATGCATATCTTTGCTCAGTTTGAGCCTTTGAATAAAAGGTTGTTGAGATGTTTTTCCATGTCTAATATGAGCTTCATATCCTCCAACAGTATATCAAATATGATATTCAACAAAAAACACAATACTGAATGCATGTTTTAGATTTGTTTTAATATTATTCATTTTTCAATAAACCATTCCATTATTTATTTATTTATTTATTTTTTACTATTATGTCATGTCAGTCTTTACACGGTTAAATGATATGCGAGTTTGAATTACGGTATGTAAGTGCTTTTATAAAATTGTAAGTTGCATGTTTTTCTCAAAAAAATTTAGGGCACCAAATTATAAATTAAAATTTTAGAGTTCAAATTATTTTTAGGTAATCAACATTATGCCACAAATGCTGTCTGAATTAACTTAACTTGTACTGAACATGTAATATTCCTTCAAATGTGAAGTGCGTATTTTTACATTTTTAAAATGCACATTAGCTCAACCAGTTGTGTAATATGGGACGGGCTGTATGTTTATCCAACGAAAATGCAAGTGTTTGTATTTCTCATAGGAACTGTAGGAGAAACATCAATGTCGCTACTCATATGAAACGTATTTTTAAAGTCTCCTGTGCTATAAAAGACCCTTTGAGCAGTACAGTTTTCCTCTGAGAGGAGAAATTGTCTCCACAGATCTATTCCAGAGGTAATGAGCTGATTAAAACCACATTATAGTTTAATGAGCATGAGGAATAGAGTAAAAGGGAGGGGTTTCTGTTATGACGGGGAGGGGCCAGGAAGGTTTAGATGGAGTGGATTAATTTCAAGAAAAAGAGAGATGACTTAATTTAGAGAGAATAAAGAATGAGTCTTTTTCTGTGACAATTACCAACTCTGGTGCAACATAATCCGTGTATCATTCGATCATTCGTTTTTTGGTTTAATATTGAAAGTAGAAAAATGAGAAAACGGCTCATTTTTCGTTTTTTTCTAAAAAACGAAAAACGAGAATTCAGCTTAAATTTACGTTCATGGGTGGAAAAATGAATAAACAGCTTGAATATTCGATTTCTACATGTGGGCGGGAATTAAACGCCCCTTTCTGCTGATTGGTCAGCCGAAGATCAAACCATGCCTTCATCAGTTCTTCCGCAGTATCACGCAGCAGAATAATAGTCCTCAGCTGCTGCAGTTGTATGGATTAATAACCCATTTTATCAATTTCATATTTTTCATCAAACAAACAGACTAATGAATAGCTCGACACAACTCGTACCGGGGCAGAGTCTACAGGTCTTTCTTCTGTGTAGACCAGCGGTTCTTAAAGTGATAGGGGGTCCAATAAATAATTTGCTATAGCCTAAAGTATTTCCGGACTGTAAAGTCGTTTTTTTTTTTTTTGAGATATCAATTATAATCAATTTTAATAAAACACAAGACTACATTATATAACTCTAACAGTAGGCTATTTAATATCTGTTGTTCTCCGGTTGTCAGTCAGAATGACAGTTCTTGCGTGAACATTGTAGGCCTATATATATACCCAAGCCAATTTATTATTTCATTCCTTTTTGTCTTAGGGTTAAAAATATTTATTTTGAAAATAATTAATTAATTAATTTCTTAATTAAACAAACAGACTTACTGGGTGAGCAGGGTAGGCTATGACAGCTGTCATATCATACCCTGCCATATGCCCAGCTGATGCAAAGAATAGAATTTATATCTACACAGAAGAAAGCCCTGTCTAGACTCTGCCCCGGTATGAGTTGTGTCGAGCTATTCATTTGACTGTTTGTTTGATGAAAAAAAGATTAAATGTAGTTGCAATAAATGCGTTAAGAATCCGTACAACTGCAGCAGTGGAGGACTATTATTCTGCTGCGTGATACTGCAGAAGAACTGATGACGGCACGGTTTGGTCTTCGGCTGACCAATCAGCAGAAAGGGGCGTTTAATTCCCGCCCACATGTAGAAATCAAATATTCAAGCTGTTTATTAATTTTTCCACCCATGAACGAAAAACGAAAATTTAAGCTGAATTCTCGTTTCTCGTTTTTTGGAAAAAAAAAACGAAAAAGGAGCCGTTTTCTCATTTTTCTACTTTCAATATTAAATCAAAAAACGAATGACCGAATGATACACGGATTCAACATGCGTGGTGTCATCCCCTTCAGAGCACACACAGCGGGTCAAACAGAACATCCTGTGAGTTAATTAAAGAAGAGCTAGTCTAGATGTAAGCTTGGTAGTCAGTGCATAGATGCCCTGTAAAGGTTGCTAAAACATGTCAGTTGAGACAGAGGGCAATGCGAAAACAGTCAGAGGGAAATTCGTTTTCTTCCAGACATCTATTCTGACATTTCAGCCAAAATGGTTAAGCTCTGTGAATTCAATACAAATTCCATCCCTTTTATATTATTTATGTTCTGCTGTGTAAAATATACATTAAAACTATTGTGATTTTTTTTCTTCTTTTTTTTTTGGACTTCAGCTGTAATGCTTTGATGATTGGGGTGTCAAGCAGAAACCTGACCCTCCTCCAGCTGGATTCAGGACATGACCCACCTTGGTTCCCCTCTGGAGGATCTAACAGGGCAGAAACTGTTTGTAAGTTGTAGGACAGACAGGAGAGTATCAGACTAGAAAGAAGTGACTTATGAATTCTGTATGTCGTGACTTTGTGCTTTAGGCATCAGGCAACTTTGAGAGCAGCTTGAGTACAGACAGAATAACCTCAGTTACACTGTGTCCTTACCGTGCAGTGTTGAAGAAGTCCACTTTTGAGAGTAAAATATCATATTATTCTTAGCACATTATTAACAGTAGTGTTATACTTGGCATGCAGGTAATTTTTTATTGATTGATTGATTGATTGATTCTTATTATATTTTTATATCCCAAATATTATTTTTCATTTATATGAATACTAACACATTTTTAACATTTTAAGTTGTATTAAATAATATAAATAATTGTATAACAAAAGTATATTTATAAATGTAACGGCTTAATAAAACTAGATAAATTATACTTTTTAAAAAAATTTTTATATTTCATAATATACAAAGGCACAGATTTACGATTATCAGTAAAATTGTTTACATTTTTTTATTATTAATATTATTATTAATGCTAAATATAAAAAAATAAGACAAAATATATTACTATTGTAATTATAGAATGGTACTTTGAAAAATTACAAAAATTATTTGAATATAATTCTATTATTTTACAATACTAAAGTTACTGTCACGAGTATGTGGCTGTAAGGGAGCACACGACGAAGGAGATACCCTGGAGGCGTATAGTTTATTACTCAAGGAACCAAACAGAAGAACATTTAGCCAAAACCTACAACCACATAACACAGTGAACTTAAACATAGGCTCTAACGCAATCAGAATCAGGACCATGACAAACAGAAACTGCTGGCTTCTTATACAGAGTAAAACAAAGGGAAAAACTAACTAGACACCTGAACTGAGGACTCTCATTAATCAGTAACCAAAGAAACAAACAAGTTCATCAGTGCACTTTATCAGTGACGCTGAAACCACCGGATCATGAGCTGCTGGTGTGTAAATGAACACAGTGCCGCTCTTCGATCTGAAACATGCAGTACAGCAGCCAAATTGCAAACGTCTGCAATTTGTTAATTTGTTAAGCCATAATTGCAATTTCATTTTTATTTTGATTAATTGTGCAGTCTTGTTTATTTATTTTAATTTTATATTTTCATGATTTCATTAATTAGTTTTAGTCAACTTATGAACCCCCTACAGTTCCCTCAAGGAATTTGCGAACCATGACACCATGTTTTAGCCAAGACAACTTATGAGCCATTCATAGAGGAATTATTCTTGCAATCTCTCTTTTAATCATTGGATTGGGTAAAAATACTAAACAGATGTTTCAAACTTTTCAACACATATTACTGTTTTGTCAACTTCCTTGCGACTTTCCCTGCATCTGTTCGATTTTGCAAGAACGCTTACTACGTGAACAGCTCTTAACAGATTTCTTACCTGTTCCATTGATATCGAACCTGTTACATTGGTATTTGCGCTAGTTGAGCTAGTATAGTGATTTTACCACTGCACTTCAGTCCTGCACATCACACGCTGTCATCCACAGCAATTACCAACAAGAAAAATATGACAGGTCCTGACATGTCTTAACTTGAATATCAAAGTAGTTGGTGATCAAATTAGTCATCTTACTTGCTTTTGAGATCTCTCTCTCTGTGTCTCGTCTCCCTTTCTCAGAGATATGTTTAATGTCTCTGTACATGCTCCCAGCCACGTTTCACCACTTTCCCTGCCGTTCTGTTTACTCCTCCAGCAGATGCTTGTTTTGTACCTTCTAGGCTATCTGCCATCGGGTTGTTTGTAGGATTACATCTGTGTGGATCTGCGGTGGGGCTCTCGTCAAACCAACATGGCCAACAGTGATAGAGCTCTGCTTTAATGTCTATCATGCTCATTTTTTTACCCACGCTCCAAACGCAGAGAAGACAGCCGGCAAGGAAACAGCATATTAAGCCTCTTAATGATACAGTGGTCTAATGAAACGGTTTGTCATAAAGAAGAGAAAAGGAAAAGAAGAGAAAAATGCTTTTGAATCAATATCACAGATTTGAGTGGATTAGCGCAAACAGTGTCTATTTGCACATTTCTCTAGGTTTGGTATCATTTTAAGCTGCATTTTTTCATTAGGATTATTTCTGCCCCTTGGAACGCTATTAATTCATGATTGCAGTGAGCGTCTGTAATTAGTTGTTAACAATTGACTCTTTGTATAAATCCTCAGCTGGTGATGCATGTTACCCCGTTGTCTTTCGCAAACACATCGCACCTAGTTTTGCAGGATATCAGGTTTGCGTACGTGTTTTCGCCTGAATCGCATGCTTCTCGCAGTCTCATTTGCCAGTTTATCACACACACACACTCTGAATGTAGCTGAATGTCAATCTGGACCAGCCTTGAAGATATGATCCCATTCCACCAGCGGAACATCCTGATAATATATGAATCCACCAGCTACAACTTTGCGGCATAGGTTTATCTCGGACTTTAATATATGGAACGCGTGTACATCTGTACCCAGGTGCATGTGGTACTTTATATGCTTCTGCACATACGTTGCATGTTCCGTCGGATAATATTCACCAAAGCACTCGGTGGAGTTTCGTTGCACGGTTTTCCGAGCCGAGGAGAGTGGAAAAACAAAATAACCACGACTGGCCCTATTTGCAGAGTAAATGCAGGTGTTTGAAAAGAGAGAGGAAGAGGGAGTCAGGGAGTATGAACATGAAGTCTTCTGCTTTGATGTAATGTGCTCTGTGTTTACTTGATCTGTACCTCTTTGATGTTGTAACAGAAAGTGTTGGGAGCGCAGTGTCAGGGTATTATCTGCCGCTGAAGGCATTACCTTCACCTCGTCATGAGCAGCACCTTAAGAGAAAGGGTATCCTGAACACAAAATTTCATCTGAACTCTGAGCACACAATGTATTCGTGTTAAAATTGCTTCAGATATGCTGGACTGTCTTGACTTGTGGCTTAGCAATTAGTGCGTGTTCTGCATTTACACAGTCAGTGTTCAGATTCAAACCTGAAGTGACTCTCAAATCGTTCTGTTCATACTATGAACCCTTTTCACAGACTGTGATGACATGTTTCCACAGTTAATAACATCGTACATAAAAAAATGAAGGTTCTTTGGCATCTATGATTTCATCTCCAGGACCTTTCAAATACACAGAATGTTCTTTATAGTGGAACAAGTTTCTTTAGATTATTAAAATGTTCTTCATACTAAGAAAAAATATATCATTTTAATAACTGATCCCTGAAAGGTTATTTGGGGAACCCAAAACAGTTCTCCTATAGCATCACTGCAAAAAAAAATAAAAAAATAAAATAATAGAAACCTTTTAGAAACTTTATTTTTAAGAGTATAAAGCAAAGTTTATAACATTTTTATTTTCAATGTAATCTCTTTATATTCTATTTTTTGGAAGTTTTATAGAAGTTTACCCGACTATGACAACTTCTACTCTGAGAACCCTGGAAATGTGAAAAGAGTTCATATCCATCTGTATGAACAAATTACCAAAGTCAAGCAGCATTTCTATTCTGAGGTTAACTGTGAATATCACCTGTAACTATATAGTGACAGAAATGCCAAACATAGTGACGTCCATAACACTCTAAAGTATTATCACAACTGACACAACGTTAATTAATAGACCAGTCTAATGGAGGTGCGAGTTCATCTGTCAAATCTTAATTAACCAGCATTGGCTTTGAATGCTGTAGAGCAAAACACAAAACTTATGATGCTTATGTGGGAAATGTGAGATTGAATCTGGTTAGCAACATAATGCTAATTTTGTTCTTCCCCTTCATTCTTTTACACCCCACCTATGTTGCTGCATGTAGATATCATTGTGCAAAAATGGCTTTATAATAAGTTTTTTTCTTATTTGATGAGTTTCTTATTATTTTACTTGTTTTCTGGTAAAAATATCTAAAAATCCTTGAAACAATACACATTTAGTGGAGAAGCAACAATGCATAGGTTATAAATACTTGTTTTGCGTGTGTGTGTGTGTGTGTGTGTGTGTGTGTGTCTGTCAGTCTGTTGTATCCAGTCTTACTGCAAATATTTTTCACTTGTTGTTTTTTAACTTGTTTATACTTAAAAAATAAAAATCTGCCAGCCCAGAAAGATAAAGTACACTTGTATTAAAAATACATTATCTGAAAATAAGTCTTAATATCTTATGCAGTGCTGCTTACCAAATAAATGTCTTATTTCAAGAAATAACTTGGAAAAAAATATATTGTTTTAAGTATAAATCTTATTTCAACAATATGACTTAAAAATGTGTCTGTGCAACACACACACACACACACACACACACACACACACACACACACAAAAGGTGTTTGGGTTTTATGTCCATACAATGGACGTCAATGGGATCCAATGTTGAATATTCTTCAGAATATCTTTCTAATCTTTAATAATAGAAAGTTTTCTATTCCAAAATCTTAAATAATAGCATTGTACTTTGAAAAAATCCTCACCTCATCCTCACCTTACTGCAGCAGTTTCAACCTATGCAGAGCACGGCCAGATGTGCTGACCTCCCTTCATAACGCCTCCTCAGACACCCTGCAGCCCTGCGGCATGAGAGGGATGTTCACGGAGCGGAATAAGAGGTGGACCGACCTTACAGTGAACTGTGGTCATGCTCTTCTGAAGAAACAGAAGAAGAGTAGGTATACTGTAAATATTCCGTCTGCTGACGGTTGGAGAAAAGGCCATTAAGACTTGGCTGGGGTTGAGGGTCAAGAGAGACTTGGAGCAGCGAGAACCAAATATGGAAGCATTTTGACATTTAAACAGAGATTATTGTTTATAGAGAGAATATTTGGAGCACAGGTAAAAAGCAAAGCTGTCATAATTGCTCACAGCAAAAAGTAAGTTTGTGCCGCAACTAGAAAACCATGAATTTAATTCTCTGCGATAGTTTGTAATAACACATCATTTAAATGTAAATAAAACATGGCATTTTAACAATAAGCATTTTCCACCCAAAACAAGGTCTTGAAATTGAATGAGCCACCTTAAAATGATGTTGGGGAAACATCATTTGATAGTATTGTGATGCAAATAACAGCTTTTTTAAATTTAGATGCTATTTTGCACTCAGCAAATAACATATTTGTGACCACTAAACAGTTTTAAAGGGAAGGAGATTTCAATTGATCTGAGTTTTGGACCCGCTGTAAAGCATGATTGTACTTTTGGAGTTTTAATTTTAGACTTTTTACCAAGTTTCATAATTGCTGAAGCTTAAAATCTCTCTAAAAGTAGAGATTCATAAACCGTAGACAATGCCGTTCCGCCTAAAACAATGTTCAAAATTGCTGGAGCTTATAAAACACTATAAAACCTTGTAGTAATTTCCTCACTGGGGAGAACATTTGATGTCTTGTTTGAATGCATTCATTTTGGGAAAATGGCCTTTTGCAGATCCCTCAAGTCTGAAGTGGCATTATGAAACTTTTCTCTAAAAGCTGTCAATTTTAACAGCGTTTTGAAAACTCATCAATGTCACTTGTATAATCAGGATCCGTGAGGAATTAGTGTGTCAGTCTGGCGATTTCTTAGTAAAAATCCATAAAATGCAGGAGCTGTAGTATTAGTAGATACTAAATCACTCTACAATGCTTTACATTATGGATCCCATGTTGCTAATGAATTACTTTTAATTAATATAATTAACAACAACAACAACAACAATCACAGACTGTTCCACAACATAATTACATAAAAGTGCATGTTGTTCATTATTTTAAGGCACTTCCATATGTAATTACACTGTAAAGCTTGCAGAAGTACTCAGGCTGGCCATGGGCACTCACCACTTATCATCGAAGGGCAGGGGAGAATTTTCTCTTTGATGGAGGAGGCTATAAGCAATAGGCCACAGTGGGAAATTTGTTCAAGGTGCCAGGTTATCACCCTAGCTTTCCTGCAAGAAGTGCCCTGGGAATTTTAATGATGACAGAAAGTCAAGAAAGATTTCTCAGGTTATCTTTGCCCACACTTGCTTAGCCTCGACAGGTGTTACTGGCATCAGGCTCCGCTAAATGCTTGTAGTCTGATATAGTATTCTGAATTAGTACTTGAGAAGGAACTTAACAAATAGCTCAATTAAATGTTTTTTTTTTTTTAGATGTATAGAAAAATTAAGTGTAATTTCATTATTTGACAGGAAAGAGAATACAGAACCTATAGAGAGAGCCTAGAGAATATATATAGAGAGCGTTTTCATGAATCTCATTTCATAAATAATTTCAGAGCTGTCAAAAACACTTCAAACTTTAATCTGAAGTAATGCTATGTCATTAGAAGTGTTATTTCTGCATGTCTGCAATAACCTTTTTTCTCATGAAAGAGCATTGATTTATGAGCAGTTGGTGGTGTTTTCAAGTGAGCGAACTGAGTTGGGGAGCACTTTTATGGACCTTTTTATGTGTAATGAGGACTCAACACCACCAGTGTGTTCCACTTGGATAATTTAGTGTCAACACATCAAAAATAGTCTGCAGAACAGCTAGCTGTAATGTAAATCAGGATCTGGTGAAGGTTATGATTGTGAATTTCTTGAATTTTTTCTTTAGGATTCATTGAAGTTCAAAAGAACAGCATTTATTTAAAATAGAAATATGTTGTAACATATTTTAATGTTGTTTTAACATGTTTTAACTGTCACTTTTGATTAATGTAATGCATCCTTGCTAAATAAAAGTGTTATTTTTAACAAAATATTTTGAATTAGCTTTTATTTTAAATTTCGAGTTTTAATTTTTGTTTAGGTCATTTTTAATTTCTTTTAAGTTTAATTTTTTTATTCAGTTTTAATAATTTTAGGATGTCAGCTGAAACTTACTTTGTCATTTATTTCCAAGGTAATGTACTGTATACACACAATAATTCTTATGTGTGTGTGTGTGTGTGTGTGTGTGTGTGTGTGTGTGAAAAAGGCATCAGAAATAAATGTTTCAAGTCCTGTTTGTGGCAAAATTTTCAGTCTTAGCCAGAAACTGTCAGGCCCACACAACTTAACTGTAGTGGATTACCAGAGACGAGTTGCAGGCAAAGTGTTTTCAAGCTTTTGTTTATTTAAAAGACATCTTTTTGACAGTGCTTCACAACAGGCCAGCAGTGGCGGCTAAACGTCAGCTCGTGCCAATGTGTCATTGTGTTTTTCCGACTGACAGATCTCATTCACACTCTGAAGCTTGTTCCCCCAGGTGTTTTTCAGTACCAGGTCATGACATCACCATTCTAAGCGGGAAAGTGGGCCACTTACCTGGACGCTTGACAGCACGAGTGCATTCACCTGTTCACATCGATGCGGCTGCACTTAAGGCCCGGTTGTGAAAACGTCTCAAGGACGTGCGTTAAAAAAATAAAAACCGGTGTCCGCGCTCAGGGCCTCGGGGCTGCACGCCAACCCAGTCACGGCGATGCTCCACTTTTGAGGATTCCTCCTTCCGTCGCTTTGTTTGCGCTAAGTACAGTGTGACAGGCAAAGAGGCTTAATAAAAAGGAAAGCAGATTGAGTGAATGACAGACCTGACAGGAGCTAATAGACTGGTGATAAAAAGAAATGTAGAGCAGAAATAAAATGTCGTTTTAACCTAATTTAAATGTACATCTTTCCTTTCACTGTTATTCCCAAAGGGGTCACAAACACACGACTCGGTTGCCTGGATACATGGCGGAGCAGATTCTGCCAACTAAAATGATTGTGTACAAAATAAGCAAATCACTCAAACTGATTTGTGATATTAATTTAATGCATGTCAGGCTTGATTCCGTTTGGAAAAGGTCACATTCATTCTTCTGCGTTTCAGCATTGTTGCTCCTTGTTGATTTCTCTAAATAAAGATCTCTGAGCGAGCAAGGATTTGTAAATGTATCGGCCCACGTTTGCGGCGGCTCAATGTCTCAGCAAATTTAGAAAGTCAAACACTGACCTGTGATAAATAGAAGCTTGAGTGAGAATTGCTCTTTCTTTTTTCACTTATTTTCCAAAGGGTAGAGTGCTCTCCTCCAGATATTAGCCTGCCTCAACTGTATGAGTGTGTTTAGTTCGTTTGTTGATGTAATTCATTACGCAATGGAAAAATAATGTGATTAATACAAGAAAAATGCCTTCTTAATATTTATAGAAGAATCAAAACTACTGTCAAGGATTGTGCTGTTGTTGTCTTAGAGGAGTGGTTCTAAACTCGAGGGAGGGGGCTCCACCCCACCCAACCCCACTTGGGGGGCTCAGTGATCCCACAGGGGGATGGGGGTGGCGCGAGATAACTTAAAATTAAAGTATATTCAATTCACTAATTTTATGATTGATATAAAAATAAATAAATAACAGCACCACCTCTCTTGTAGGCTACTTAGGCCTATTTTGTGATATTCTGTGTTTCGGAGCAGCTCAAGCCGTTTCTCATTGTGCAGTGTGAAATACAGACTGAACGGCGGGTCAAAACACCCGACCGCTGCATGAGCATATGATATGCAAACTACAGCTCTCGACTGGATGAAGCAAACCAGTGTCGTGCTAGTAAAGTTTTGATGGATGACGATTGTAATCAAGGTTAAGACGATTACAATATATACAGGAGTTGCACATTAATGCGCAAACGAACTGTGTATGTGTGCTCTCGGCGCACTGATCACTGTAACCAAAGTCCCTTCTATAGTCTGTGCTATAACATAATATTTCTGCTTGAACAGTTCATTATATTCATGTTGTTAAAATTAATGTACAGCGAGTGTTTTATAACGGATGCTTGCTGAAGAAGCGTGTTTTGGAGAAGTTTGTGAGGATCAGTGGTGTTTATGAGCATATGGGCATCAGACGCTCCAAACACAGACAAGATCATCACTGGTGACATCGACCTGCCTTCAGATCCACACATTCAGAATGTTTTTTTTTCTTTCTTCATTTTTTAATTTCATCAGAATGTTTCTATTTTTCATTTATATTTTGGTGTGTTTAGTGATTCTGAATGGATCTGTATAGTAGTTTATATGCAGTCTTTGGCATCTCCCTGTGGTCTTGTTTGGCATGGCAGGTTGACTTGTGCTTATTTGTTAAAGTTAGGCTCCTGTATAACTTAGCTTTACATACTTTTAAGTACTTTTAAGTTGTAAAGAATATCTGCCGTGACATTTTTGCAAAGTATATTTGCATAAAAGAACACTGGATGTTTAAATCTAGCTGGAATTTTGTTTTAAAAACTTTATTTTGTTTACAAATAATTACATGGAATTGAAAAGTAATAACAATAGAATACACAGATTTTTGTGATTAGAAAAGGTTGGGGGGCCTTGCAGTATTTATTCAGAGAGGAGGGGGGCCTCTATAGTGGTTGAGAACCACTATTTTTGAGGAATAATTCACCCAAAAAATTGAGCTACTTTTACTACATTTGATCCTTTGTATAACCAAACCCTGCTAAGAAATATATCTTAAGCCAGCCTAAGCCGATTTGGTTTTTGCAGGACTCCCAGGCTGGTCTGTAGGTTGGTTTTAGAGGGGTTTTGGGAACTTTTTGCTTGGGAACTTTTAGGCTATGAAACCAGGTTGGGCTCAGTGTTACTTTATATACACATATATTATTTATTTATTAATATGTTAAATTAGCTTTAATTTTTATGTTTTCAAATTTTCAGTTTGTGTGTGTGTGTGTGTGTGTGTGTATGTATGTATGTATGCATATATATATATATATATATATATATATATATATATATATTAGTTTTAGTAATTGTACTACTTCAGCTTCAGCTTATGTTATTTATTTTAGTTTCCAATACAACATTTATATTTTTTGTTTTTCATCTGATATTTATGTTTTATTTTATTTAAACTTTATTTCAATGAATAAAAACAATTTTTAATAGTTTTATTTGTAATCACAATAACAACATTGGTCAGGCTGGGAGACCAGTTTAAAAAACGGCTAAGACCAGCAAACCATTTTAGGCTGGTTTAAACATGTGTTTTCAGCAGGGAATGTACTCATATTAGTTTTATTAAATATTATTTTTACTTTAATAAGACCAGTTAATTTAGATATTTACCACATGAAGCACATAGGTTATATTACTTTAGAATTTTTTTTACAGTGTAAATGTCTTTACACTTTATTAAAAATAATTATTTATGAATTACAGAGCCCTATTTAATTTTCCTGGCATATCTCAAAATGTACTAGCACAGAACACGCATTTTTGTTATTACCATTTTTTTTTCCGAAATATGACAATTGCTACGGTCATGACTTGAAATATGAAAAAATATAAATCAAATTAAATGAAGAACAGGAAAAATAGCACAGTATATTATTTCATCCACATTAGCCAGAGGTTTTAATATATTACATTATAACCTGGCAAAGAAATTATGATTGCTACAAGCTGAACGTTATGCAAATAAAGATGATGAATACTGAAAAGAGAAAGAGGGAGAGAGAGGAAAAGAGGTTCACATGTGTTCCTTTGGTCCATTTAAGACATGTGCTGTTGGGCAAACCGCACTGCTCTTTCAAGCCTGCCTCACATTACCATGGCAACACACAAACCCCTGCTGGCCTCTGCCAGACTCACGGTCCATGTAAGAGAGTGCAAGCAAGACATGCTCGCTTGCTCTCTCACCTTCTCCTGCCTTCGCACACACCCAAACATGTATGAACACACACACACACACACACACACACACACACACATGTTACAGTAGGTGACAGTGCACACAACAAACCCTCTTCCCGCATTTTGCCTCACCACGAGTAGTGTACCGTGCAGAACGTCTAATTATCATTCAGGAGCGGGAAGCTTTATATGTCACCGACAACACACTTATGGCACAGTGATAAGCTGCATTAATTCCAAGGAAAGCAGAAACCTTGGAGTCATGTGCATCTAAGCATGCAGATCTGGCAAATGGCTCAATGCGGAGATAGAATCAGGGCTCAAGTGGGGATCATGCAGACAGGCAGCCGATCACAAGCCCTTCCCCGTGGGGCATAACGGCATTTTCCACGGATGAGCTGGGATGTCGCTGCTCTGTTCAGGGAGCCGAGAGAAGGACAGACACAGTGTGACAGTCTACCACCTTCTGCAGTGTACAAACTGTAAACGGTTGTGCCGCCATTAGTTTTGTACCCAATGCACAAAAACAAAGATAAAATCACGCCCGCTGATGGCATCATTTATTTGTGCATGCCATCTGCTTTGTTTTAGCACTTGATTAAGTGAAACTGGGGTCTTTGATCATTTATAGTCCTTTTGTATATTGTAAAAGTGCTGAAAGCTTGGCCTATAAAAACATGCGTATAGTATCATATTTATGTGGGTTAAATATTGTGTATCTTTATTTACTGCATATTTTTTTTATTTTGAGATCAAACAATAACTGGCAGACCCCCTACAGTACCACAGTCGACCCCCTGCTGAAGACCTCTTAACTAAAGGAATCATGCAAATCAGGTAACAATGCAAATACGGGCCAAAAATTATTAATTATAACTAAATTTGCATGGGACAATGTTTTGCAGGTTGAAGTGCACCAGACTACTAATTTGGCAATATATATTGCACTATTTATCTCAAATGTTGATATAATTTCCCCAAATAATAATTATTTGCTAAAAACAAATGTAAAGAAATCTACAACTATGTAAATCAGTGTCAAGAACAAAGTGCTGACGTACTAAACTGTAACAGGTGGGGTGGGTTGTATCACTATTGGAAAACATGGACATGAGATTCGATTTTGTACATTAATTTAATTTTCTTGTTTAAAATTATTTTTATACCAACCCTCATCAGCTCCTCCCAATTTTGTTCATTTGTTCAATTTTTGTTTGTCCAGTAGAAGTAAATGTTGTGTTAAAACCAACGCACACATTGAAATGTGTTCCTGTTTTGTGATTTGGTGAATTGTTGGCAAATTCATTTGAATTTGAACAGTCTAATTCATACATTTTTGTACATTGTACTTGCCCTACTTGGGTTAGATTTAGGGTTGGAACTTCATGTTTATTTGTATTTAATTTTACTCATTTATTTTTAATTTTTTTTTTCTAAAATCATACACTTTTATATAACTACAACTAGAGGCCAAAATGTAAAATAGGTGCATTTTGTCTTGAGATTGTGTGTGTGTGTTTTTTTTTTTCTGACAATAACATTTACTGTCTCCCCAATGGTGATCATATATGATGTTCCTTTTATATATATATATATATATATATAAACTAAGACTAAAATAAATTCACCATTGGGGAGACAGTAAATGTTATTGTCAGAAAAAAAAAAACACACACACACAATCTCAAGACAAAATGCACCTATTTTACATTTTGGCCTCTAGACACACACACACACACACACAAATAATGTTTATACACAAATAACAGTTTTTCTATAAAAAGACAGTTATTTCAAACAAAATATTTATAAAAACTTTATTAACTTTGCTCTTTGGAATGTTGTTGTTGTTGAGAAATTCATAAATCTGATTGGTCAGATTTGCTGTTGCAAACAGGTGATTGGTTGAATTAGTTGATGCAGATGAGACATAAGTCTTGAGTCTTTTTTTTTCTGTTCATCACAGAACTGTGAATACAAAACAGCCACCAGACAGATTGGACTTTATAACATCAAGTGAAACTGAGTTTTTTTGTGAGAGTCTGAGATGAAAATCCAGTCGAGTGTTACTTAAGTTCCTCAGGACACAAAAACAACTATTACAATTAAGAAAAATACCATTTCATTTTAAATATCATTAAAAAAGTGAGCTGTTACACTGACAGTTGGATTTCTCTTACAATTTAAAGTAGTTAACACTTTTATTAAAAATAATTTTTTTTCAGAGCAAAAAGGACCCGAACACCACATGAGGGTTAAGTATGTTTTTTTCCCCATGTTAATTTAATGAATGTTAATTTATTAATTTCTATTTTATTTTATTGTATCTATATATATATATATATTAATTCAGTCTACTTACGGCCCACTGAGGATTAGGTTTAGGGGTGGATGCTTTAATTTAAAAATGTATTAAATTATTTATTTATTTATTTATTTTAACCTAAAAATAATTTTCACTACATGTTCGTACATCTCAGGCCATAAAAACTCAAAACATATTCCCCATCATCTGATCATTACTGCAGCCATGATTGCTAGAAAATGCACATGAATGTGTTTTTTTTGTTTTGTTACTAAATTAAGTACTGACTACTTTACAGGAGCATTTATAGTTAATTGCAACAAGAAAATATAATTTATGTAAATAATTATGCACAATAAACCATATTTACATAGAACTCAGCACTATGAAGACTTATATATAGATCCTGTTTAAATTCAATTTCTGGAGTAAGACCTAGATTTTGTGAAGTGGTGTGTAAAAAAAAATCTGAGCATAGTAAAATTAATTCAGTCAAACTTATATAAATGTTCCGTTAACAGAGAAGGACTATTAAAACCACTTAAGCTCGGCGCGTTTTTTGGTATTTTCGCCTAAATTTAACATACTCAAATTCAAATGTTTACCCTGCACACATACAATGGAGGAAATGAAAAAAAATGGTTTCATTGTAAAGAAAACCCTTTGAACTACAAAATATGAGTGTAATTCTTTATAAATAACATTATATACTTTTCAAATATTACTATAAACACAAAAAAAACATAGGCGCTTTCGGAGTTTTAAAACTAAGTATTTTTTTGAAAATCTGTAATTCAGGTTCTATTAGGCACAACTCTCTGCAATTTACTTTGTTTGATGCCACTAGATGCCAAAAAGTACCAGAAAAAATAATCTTTCAAATAACAGCTTCTAAACAGGAGTTCTTCCGTTCTTTCTCTCGTTCACACCCACCGGTCCTGCGCCCCTCCACTATGGAGAAGATGAAAATGATGTGCGCTCGTTAAATTAACAGTCCCCAGTGCAGTCTAATTAGCATGTAATAGGACACCAAATCAAGTGCAGGAGGCTTGTTATTTAAGGATAAAGCTCATCACTCATTTGAATGCATTTTTCATTAGCCGTGCTAATTAAGTTTCATTAGCATTATTAATTAAACATGAAAAGTTCCTCATCCCCTTGCTATGATTATGTCTGCATTAGTGTGGGGCTGAGTGACAGCACTCGATGGGGTGGAAAAGGAAATGATTAGTCCCAACACTCAGCATTCGACCTGGTCAAAATTGCCTTCTCCGCCAACATTTATCTCCATGACTCGGTTTTCTCGCCAAGCAAAACGAATCATGTTGTCTGAAGCCATGCCGTACCTGTCTTATGAATGTATTTAGAACGTTTGAAGATTGATTTCCCCCCGTATATGAATGGAAATGTACGCAGGTTGAAAGGCCTGTTGATACGGACAAACTAAGTGCTTACAGCATCCAGCAACAAAACAAAAAAAAAAGCCATAATAGGCTTCCCGGAATTCATATGGCGGATTATAAGAAAGTGTCAATCAAAGAGAAGCTCGCTTTGTGCGCGCAGGTTTTATTGAGAACGGGCCTGACACTCGTGATTACTTACTCTCAATCACACCGGCTAGTGTCATCACCCGTAGCCGCTAGCAATAAAACCTCCCGCCAACCCCAGAAAAGGTTCTCTGCTGTTCCCCCTTCAAAAAAAAAAAAAAATCTGGTGCTCGATCCTGGCTAAGCAGAGCAGGAGCACGGCTCTGTGGAAACTGAGGTGAGTTTCTCAGCAGGAGGCTTGTTCTGAATCTGTTATGGATACCACACAAACTCATCTCTCACTAGACTCTGATAAGTGAAACCGAATCGATTTTGCATCTCCCTGGGCTAAGTGTCCTCCCACTGGTCATGCGCCCCCCCCCCATCCCAGAATCCCATACTCTGTGGTTTGCTCCAGTTGCCCTTGGAGCTGGGCAGGGTTACAAAGTCTTGTAGCCAAAGAGAAACTGTGAATTTTGGTGTCATCCGCCTCACATGTCTTTTTATTTTAGAGCATGTAGCTCAAACAAAAGCGAACATTTGCTCTGTTTCTCTCACTTCAACAACACAGGTGCTTTCACGTTGTTGTCAAGTGGTCCGCAAGGAGGAGTAATCCCTCACCACCTGAACTAAAAATAATCCCAAAGGTGAACAGACTCTAATTAAAAACTAGAGGCCAGATGTTTTGCCTTCTCTGTTTCTTTTCCCAAATGCTTTGACTTGGCATCCGTCAACTCTTTTTGCTCTTGCAGCGGCACACAGATTTGGATGCTCAATAAAGCAACATAACCTGCTTTAATACCCAGCCAAACTGATGGTGTGATTGGGTTTGTTCTGCCGCAGATAGCGAAACATGTGCTTCCTCCCAAAAATAAGTTGATTTTGAATGCAGTGAGCATTTTATCATTTTGATGCAGAGTATTTTTGGAGCTTATACAAGCATGTGACAGCTCAACTATGAATATTCTCACCCATAAATCACAGTCTTAATTATTGTATTTCACACTAAATATTTCATTAAATCAAGAAGATGCATATATGCCGCCATTACTGTAATTGTTATATTGTTATCATTATTATATCGACATATGTTAATAATTATTATATTAACAACAACAACAATAATAATAATAATAATAATAATAATAATTCTTATGATAATAATAATAATAATAATAAACAATTCCAAACAATTAATATTTAGCAAATTCATCTTCTTAAGCCTTTGCAAAAAAGCAGGTTCCTGTTTAAATTATATAATTATAATAATAATAATTATTATTATAATTTTTATTATTAAATGTATAATTAAAGTAGATATTTAATAGTGTTTTTATTATTATTATTATTATTATATTTAGTCTTATAAAATTATAATAATACAAAACTATTACAAAAAGATAATTATAAAAAATTAATGTAGCTGCAAGCAGCAATTATCAGGGTTCAAGCGCTTTAAGGCCTTTAAGCACATGCGTAAAAAGGAGTTAAGTTTTATTTAGCAAGCATGTAACCACTTAGATCACAGATGGACAGGACCATTTACAGCCAATAGAGTCAATTTACTAAGAAAATACATGTTTTTAAAGCTTTTTAACAGTTATGGCACCACCTATGGTCTGATCTCCATGAAACTTTGCATGCTTGTTTAGAATCATGTCGCATGTGTTCACCTATTTTCGTGAAGTTCTGAATTTTAGTTTTGAAGATATAGGCTTTTGCATGCACTTGACCACACCCCTTTTCTAAATGACCCCGTTATAGCAACCCAATAATTGATAATTGATAATTTGATAATTGACCCTTCGCAAAAACCCACCCTCCTTAGTTACTGTTGTTATGTCAGACAAGCCATGTCGCTCTCACACTACACATCATGTTCTCACATAGAGAAAAATACATGACAATATATGAAACTGACAATACGCTGACAGACAAGACAGATTGTGACAGATCGCCTGTTGATCTACAGAATCCAGAGAATTGTGCTGCAGTGGTTATATTGAGGTTGAGTGTAAAACGTCTCCAGGTTACGCATGTAACCATGTTTCCCCGAAGGGAACGAGATGCTGCATCGAAACGCTACAGGAACACCTCCAGTGTGACCACGCTCTGAATCACATGTGTAATCAGTCCAATGGATGGGCAAGACGTCACGGGTGGGGTGACGTAGCGACCAGGAAGCATAAATGCACGTGTGGTGAAACCGGCGTCAGCTTCCAGGAGTGAAGCAAGTGCTGGCAGGGATGCCGGAAGTATGGCCCTGAGACGCAGCGTCTCGTTCCCTTCGGGGAACCATGGTTACATGCGTAACCTGGAGACGTTCCCCTTCAGATTCCTGGCTCCCTTTTCTCTCGCCTTAGTTGTGCTCTTCCACACTAGGCAGGGATTTGCAAGTCTGGCGGCGTGGGCATTCTCGTTCCCGTAGCATTTCGACGCAGCTCGAGTTCCTGAAGGGGAATGTCTCCAGGTTACGCATGTAACCATGTTTCCCCGAAGGGAACGAGATGCTGCATCGAAACGCTACAGGAACACCTCCAGTGTGACCACGCTCTGAATCACATGTGTAATCAGTCCAATGGATGGGCAAGACGTCACGGGTGGGGTGACGTAGCGACCAGGAAGCATAAATGCACGTGTGGTGAAACCGGCGTCAGCTTCCAGGAGTGAAGCAAGTGCTGGCAGGGATGCCGGAAGTATGGCCCTGAGACGCAGCGTCTCGTTCCCTTCGGGGAACCACAGGAAGTTATAAAAGCACGTGCGGCGGAGCCGGCGTCAGCTTCAGGAATGAAGCAAGCGCCGGCAGGGATGCCGGAAGTATGGCACTGAGACGCAGCGTCTCGTTCCCTAGAGGAACCATGGTTACATACGTAACCTGAGACGTTCCTCTTCAGGAACTCAAGCTGCGTCAGGAAACGCTACGGGAACGAGAATGCCCACGCCGCCAGACTTGCAAATCCCTGCCTAGTGTGGAAGAGCACAACTGAGACGAGAGAAAAGGGAGCCAGGAATGGCTAAAGTAGGTGGGGCCCACCGTCCTGAAGGCCAACTTCTGGAGGAGTGAGCCTTGACCCCCGAAGGAGAGGGGAGATCAGAGAGCTCAAGGCTATGGAATAGCATCCTGTTCCACCACTTAGCATAAGTTTCTCTGGCCAGAGGCCTCAGTGCACCGTGGAGGAAACGTGTAAGAAGAGGGTGTCTTCCCACTGAATGGCCACCGAGAGGGAGGTAAGCCGCAATGGCCGCCACGAAGACCTCTAGGGTGGAGTGGGTCAAGCCTGCGGATAAACAGGCCTGCAGGAACTCCAGAACTGTACCAAACGGGCAGTTAGCCGGGTCGAGCTGGCGGTCTCCGCACCAAGAAGTACAGTTTCTTCATAGAGGGAGCTCTGGATGGAGAATGGTCTCAACAACCTCGGTTGAGAGACCAGAAGCTATGATTTGTGCCTCCTCAGAGGCCACACCCACAGCTCCGGGCGGGGGCGCGCCCTTCGCCTGTGAGAGGAGATCTCTCCTGACGGGAATCTCCCATGGAGCGCCGTCGAGTCAAGAAATCAGGTCCGAGAACCATACTCAGCCCGGCCAGAACAGGGCCACTGTCTTGCAGTCGACTGACCTCGTTCCAGTGCACTCTCTCCAGAACTCCCGGGATCAGAACAATCGGGGGAAAATGCTTCACTCCTCGGGGTGAGGCATCTATTCCCCGGGCCTCAGCCCCTGCCTCGACAGGATGTCTGCCCGCACATATATAAAAGACCACTGCTGTGTTGTCGGAGTGCACCAACACATAGTGATCTCTTAGGCCTGGGAGGAAGTGTTTCAAAGCTAGAAACACGGCCAGCATCTCCAGTCAACTTATGCGCCACGTGAGATGGCAGCCGCTCCACAGGCCGTGCTGCCCCCACATATATAAAAGACCACTGCTGTGTTGTCGGTGCGCACCAACACATAGTGATCTCTTAGGCCTGGGAGGAAGTGTTTCAAAGCTAGAAACACGGCCAGCATCTCCAGTCAACTAATCCACTTGAGATGGCGGCCGCTCCACAGGCCGCGGGCCGAGCGGCCACTCATGACCGTTCCCAACCGGTGAAAGATACATCCGTCGCTAGCATATGCAGCGACCAGGAGCTCCCAGCACCAGGCTTTGAGATAAGAACCAAGGTTTCCTTCACATGTCTAAGGCACGTAAGCACCGCTGCATGACCTTGAGCATGCGAAGCGGGTTTCCCCTCGAGGAGAACCCCCTGGTCTTAAGCCACCACTGTAGGGGTCTCATGTACAGCAGGCCAAAAGTAACCACGTTGGACGCGGCTGCCATCAGACCCAGCAGTCTGGAACTGCTTGACAGTGAGTGACCGGTCTTCTCTCACTCTCGCGACAAGGATCGACTCAATCCGAACAGGAGACATACGTGCCTACATCGTGGTCGAATCCCACACCACGCCCAGATAAGTCATTTTCTGTACTGGAGAAAGCACACTTTTCTTTGCGTTAAGTCTTAACCCAGCTCTTTCGTGTGAGCAACAACGACATCTCAATGCCAAACCAGTCCTCTGACTTGATCTGAGACACGACTTGTTTGAGTGCGAGTGTGCTGAACTTCAGTCGCCTGACTGAGTGGTTCAAATGACGCAGACTCTGCTACGTGAGGAGGGACCACCTCGATGGCCTCCTTCCTCAAAAGAGTAACTACTTCTTTTCCATGACCAGAGCCTGCTAGGGACCCACCATAGTGGGGATGACCCCGTTTAACCTGAGGCGGAGGAGAACTGGATTCTATAGCCTCACTCTACAGTGTGCAGGACCCACCGAGACACGTTAGTCTACTAAGGGAATTAGTCTCTCGAGACTGACCTCTGGTGTAATCAGAGCGGCTAGCCTGGGAGCGCCACTGTGACTCTAGACTCTGCGGAGTACGAGAAGTGACAACCCCAGAATGAGGAGCTGGAACACGGTAGGTTGGGACTGCTCCCGCCCAGCAGCCCCTGCTGACCGCCTCAACCTCCTCAGAGGAAGAGAGTTAAACACGTGCTCTTACTCGAGAAATTTTTATCCCAAGAGCCACTGTATATCTAACTTCTCATAGTCAGATAAGTACTTCATTTTATTCCTCAGAATCAAATGCAATCAAACAACCAGACCAGTAAGCACGGTCTGGTGTGATAGATTCATTTCAAAAATCGAAAATGATATTTCTAACTTCTCCTCAGAGAAAGATGGCCGCATCAGCAAGCTCTCTCTCAGAGGGGGAAGAACCGCAGTGCGGGCTTCCGAGCCTCGAGAGAGAGCGCTGGATCTAGGGAGTGCAGGCGGAGAAAGGGCGAGCCGTCTATAACCCATCCGCTAGATCCACGTGCGATCCCCGCGATCTGAATCGCCACCGTGCCTCAGCAATAGCGGGACCAAACCGTGAGCTCGCAAGCACGGACACACTCCTCGGAGCATGCCCAGCGGGAGCGGAGCGTTCAGCAGGGAGAAGCACAATCAGCCCCTTATTTCCGAGAGCTGACTGCACGAGCTCCGCTCCCCAGTAAATGCTGCTCATAATAGTATAGACCTAATGCCTGTGTCCACAGTAAAGCTGCTCATTATAATATTAGGCATAACATGCTTGTGTAACTGATGCTTGTGCAACTGGCGAGCTCATCGACACCCCACATGTGATTCAGAGCGTGGTCATGCTGGAGGCGTTCCCGTAGCGTTTCGACGCAGCTCGAGTTCCTGAAGGGGAACCTAGGACTAGCTCGCAAATGTAGGTTTTTTTACATAATTGTGAATATTTAATGAATGATTTGAATGATAGCAGTGGTACTTAAGGCCGATGGCGGCCATGTTTTTTGAGAAGCGCAAATATCCTCAGAGACATTTGTGGCACTTTGGACAAAGACATTGCATACCAATATTCAAGTCAATCGGACTAGCGGTTGCGTAGTTATACCCATTTTTTATGTTTTTTCCTTGTTATAGCACCACCAAGTGGGCGAACTCCACGTTTTGTTATAACTCCACCTGTTTGTGAGGTTTTTTTTTTACTGTGACCTCAGATTTATCTCTTACATAAGTGTTCCAAGATTGGTGAAAATATCTCTTTCCATTCAAAAGTTATACCCGTTTTAGTAAAAGCGGCTCAGTCCCTTACAAACGTTTTAGCATCCCGTCATGACGGTCAGTCGAAAGTTCGACTTTTTTTTGATAATTATTGATATTGACTCTCCAGAGAATCTTTCTGCACTGTTTTAGTTCCAATCCGGTGAACAACCTAGGACTAGTTTGCAAAAGTAGTTTAAAAAAAAAAAAAAAAATCCAAAATTCCCCCGAAAATTTCACAGATGCGTTTTTTTCCATCGTGAGCCAAGGATCCTAACGATATATGGCAGTTGAGCCTGTGACTAACTGTTTATGAGTTACGAGCGATTTCATACTTTTGATTGCAGTAGCGCCACCATCAGGCCGATTGGTGGTGAGTATTTGTGACATTGTAGACTGTGTGAGTACTACCATTCCTCCAAGTTTCAAGTCTTTACGAATTACGGTTTGGTCTGCCCTATCACTTTTAGGGGAGAATGCTGATTTTTGGACATTTTAGCAATTACAATAGGGTTTCAGCGCTATGTGCTTGAACCCCTAATAAAAGAAATATAATACTTATTCCTTAAAAAACTAATTGTTTAAGGTGGGTTTCTGCTGAAAACATTGCATTTGGTATCTGCTTTTTATTGTTATATAAAATCTACATATCTATTAACTTTTAACATATATATTTTGTGTCGTACAAGGTGATCTAATTAAACTCATGGTCAGACAAAAAAAAAGTGTTTTTTTTTTCATATATAAATCTATAAATATTTCTGCCTGGCCTCTTAGAACAAGCCCCAAGTGAAAAATCAATGTTCTAGATTTCACCCCATATGAATAAACAGTATCATGAATTAATAAAGAGATTTGAAAATGTAACTGTATCTAGGAGGAATATTGGCATGGCTGTTTGTGAGGGCTCCTGCAACTGTGTGGTACACAAGCTGAGTGGGTGAGCTGTTACCGACTAGAGGGCTATCAGAGGAATATCACTGATGAGACACTTTCATTCTGCACGGTTGCTTGTCTACGCTGATGAGCTGCACTGATGGCTTACATTTGATTGGGTTTTGAGAGAGACAGGGGAGAGACCTTGGGGAAAACACAAGGGCTATGTGTGGAGAATTAGAGATTGAGCTGTTTAGATGCTGAACGGGGAGTTCCTGTCTTAATCAGACATGTGAATCGCATTAAAAATCCCTAGTCTTCATTCCCCGATTGCAGCTGACAGCATTGTCAGTGAAGTCCCATATATAGTGCTATGACAAATCATCAGTGTTGCTGGTCTAAATGGCCCCCCGCAGGGGCAGCTGGGGGTATAGATGACACTTTTCCACTTAGTTAATATACTGTGATCCATATGACCATGGCATAGGTTCAACATTACACAATGCATTTACCTGATCTTTCTTTTTTCCTTCTCCTTCACCTGGTCCATGCTGGATGTTCTCAATTTTTCAGGATTTTCTTGGTCACAGCAAGTGGCCTTGACGTCCTGTGAAGTGACCTGGCATTGAACTCACAGCCTGCTCTATTTCCCAACTGCTCAAATGGACTTTTTGACTCATATCTGCTAAAAGAAACAGTACAGTCAGATATAAAGATGAAGGGATGGATTGATAAAATAATTATATAGAAAGTATACAGTATATAATATATAATAAATAAAATAAAATGATATGATATGATATTAAATATTTTGCTTATAGATAATATAATAGATCAATTTAACAGTACTACTATATCTTGATATATACATAATTATAAATAAATAGATAGAACGTATCATGAACAATTAAGACCTAGTCTAACACACACACACACAGATGGGCACAAATACATAAAGTTATGAATTACAAATACTTGCTCATCAAATGTATTTAATTAAAATACAAAATACTGTTGTGAGAAATGTATTTAATAAGTATTTGTAATTTGAAAATACAAAAATACAAACAATATTTACCAGCAATCATTTGATGTGCAAGAGACAGTGCCATTGCATTTAGTAACACTGGAGTTAGATACACACATAAGAGAAAGAGAAGTGTTTTCCCCTCCTTAAACAACTTATAAAACAACATATTCTTTAAGGGGGTCATATGATGTTGCTAAAAAGAACATTATTTTGTGTATTTGGTGTAATGAAATGTGTTTATGCGGTTTAAGGTACAAAAAACATTATTTTCCCCATACTGTACATTATTGTTTCTCCTCTATGCCCCGCCTTTCTGAAGTGCGTCGATTTTTACAAAGCTCATCGGAAAAATTGAAATCGCCTCATATGACCCCTTTAATCAATAGCGCACTCACACTCTGCTCAATATTCTTCAAAAGCAGTGTTATCATAATTATGAGCGTGCTTGGTTCTGCAGTCATCACAGTTTGTCTACTTTTTTTGTGTCTTGAGACTTCAAACCAGAAGAGACGAGCGGCTGCTTTGCTTGGACTCCCATATTACTTAAAGGAGGATCCCAGCAGTTTCATCCGTGTCTGTGAGGTATGAGAGTTGATTTCAATATGACATGGGGAACTTTTGTCACAGTTAAAGAGAGAGCTCACACAAAAATTTAATTTTATTCACTCTTAAGTCTAAACCTGCATGAAGTACTTTCTTTTGAAGAACATAAAGGAAGATATTTTGAAAAATGTTGGTAACGAAACAATTGGTGGTTACTATTGACTTCCAAATATTATAGGGAACAGAAACTGTCTGGTTACCAACATTCTTTAAAATCTAGTAATTTGTCTTTTAATGTCATAAAATGATTCTTGTAAATAGTTTAATATAATATTTAATACGCCATTGCGTATATTGGTCTGGTTTTGAGAAAAGTGATACAGCCTAGTACTACACAAACAAATTATATTGATGTGTCTCATGAGAGAAATTTTTCTTCAGGTAATCATCAATGTTGCATTTGTCATTTCTTTCTCAACACGGTAGCACATTGAATTTGGTAATGTAACAGTACATGCTTAATTACCAATATCTTTGTTCATTATGTTCTTAGGCTGACAGTTCAGAAAAAGATGCTACAAAAGACGTTGATGTTGGCATTCTCATCGTCACTGTAGAAGGCGAGAGCAGCAGAGCGTTGCGAGAAAGGGAGATGGTGGATGTTGCTGTGGTTCTGGAAGAACAGATTGTCAAACGTGACCTAGGAGATGTTGCTAATGCCTTTGCTACACTCATGGGTCTTCTTTACTGTCTTGACATAGACTATCCCAAGAGACTGAAGTACACATTCGAGGTGATACAAAAAGTGTTCATGGGCATTGGCAGTGGCAATTGTTCTGCGAAAGTTAATGGACTCCGCAACAGTTTGCTTCAAGACAAAGTGTAGTGGCAAGTTGGCCTAGTTAATGGCAGCAATACAGTTTCAGTTGGTAGCATTGATTTGTTAGTTACACAAATGTTTACTGTTTGTACACTAAAAGTTGCATCACACCACCATTTTGCATGGTTTAAAAAAAAGCTTAACATATTTGTTCTAAAATGCCATTGAGTTAATCTAAGCTACCAAACTTGTTGCATGTACAAGTTTTCATACATTTTTATTTTTTATTTATTTTTATTTTTTTAGAAAATTGTTCGACAGAAATGTTATGAAATTAAAACTGTTGTTAGTTTTCATACGTTTGTTTAGATAATTGTTTGACAAACATGAACTAAACATTACTAGTGAGATGAACTATTCTTGAAAAAGTAACCTGGCTGCCTTAAAAATATAAGTTAATTCAACAAGACGCTTAGTTTGACCAATTTGTATTTAGTTTGCACAACTTATACTTACAAGTTTATTCAACAAAATCCTTAGTTTAAACAACTCACTAGTTTTATGTTGTTTCAACTTCAATTTAGGTTAGCACAACTTTCTCGTCTTGTTGGGCTAACTAAAAACTGGTTGGTTAAACAAAGTATAAAGTTAACTCCACTTCACCTTTGTTACCCCAACTATTAATTCTAGGTTTAAGGAACTCCAATATATGTGTAAACAACAAATGTTTTTTAGCTTATTGAACACAACATTTTAAGGCAGCCAGGTTACAAATTATTTTAAGTTGAATCAACTTATTTTTTTTTTACAGTGTACTGGAGTCATTGCTGACATCCGATCTCATCAATTCTGCTTATGAAACTCTATCATCCTCACTGTAGAAAATAATGAAGTCTATAGATCACAAAATAATTGGTCGACTGTTTATTCTCAGTTTGAGGCATTCTGGGAAGAGGAGTTTATCCTTTGATAATTAGCCTCTCAGTGAAAAGCTAAAAAATAAATAAATAAATAAACAAGGGTGTTAGTTATGTGTGAAGATATAATTCCATGCTTTGATAACAACAGGACACCCTCTAGCAGAGAAACAGTAGTAAAACTACATCTAATTAAGGGAGGATTTGCCTGTTTTTCCATATTACACATATATTTATTTATAAGAGTGTGGACCGAATGCAGAGTCACCGGCCAAAAGTGGTCTGGTGCGAGTCACATACAGAGTGTCTCATTATTGTTACAAAGTGGTAATAACCGTTGAAACAATCCCTTAGATAATAAAAGACAAACGAGTTGCAGGGCTCAAAGCTGCTATTAGCATCTCGCCGCTGCATTTAGATCCATCACCCTCTGTCTTACATTACAGAGCCTTTTGATTGTGTCTCTTTAGATTTTCTAAACAGCACAGAGGGAGATCATTTTTCCATTCTGACGTAGTTAATGTGAACAGCACACTGCATTTTCAGTGTCCTTGTTACATATACAGTAGTACATCTTAATATAATTCATTATATTGTAATAATAATATATGTTTGTAATTAGTATGACCTTGTAAATATTAATGTAATTATATTGCAAAGTGAGCACTGTAATGTAAAGCACAAGGCAGTATCGTAAACAGTCAAGACCTAGTCTAACAGAGTCCTGGGGCAAGTTGTCACACGGGGAATTCTCAAGGTTTCCTCTAGGAGTTTTTTTTTTTGTTGTTGTTGTTTTTGGCAATTTAACCTAAATTATTTATTGCTGTAGCTATTGTATAAACAAGTGAACACAATAAAAGCAAATTAGCATACATTCAGGCAAGAGTCAACTATATTCAAGCAATAAGCCAGGAGAGGCCATGTGTTACAGTGATTTTACATAAAGCAGAGTGTCAACCCCCACCCCCAACTCACACATGCTGTAATTCACTACAACGCACAGACTCCTGCGGCTTATTGCTTTTATAAAATGCCGGCAATGGCACTATGATAAAAGACACCAATGTTCAATAAAGGTTTACATTTATTACAAACAATTATCGGTATAATTCATCCGAGTTCATTATCCTGCCTGTAGGCTGTTTATGCCTGCAAAGCAATATGATATAGAATGTGCAGTCATAGGGCTGCATGTTTTGTGTATTTTGAACGTGGCTCAACCAATCAGATTTATTAGCAATTAGCAATATAAAAAACTTTGTAAATTTCATGTGTGTTTCAAACGTTAGAAACGTTGACCGAAACAAAGGTTTTATATGTGTGTGTGTGTGTGTGTGTGTGTGTGTTTGTGTATTTGTAATTATCAATATTTTAAAGATATATATATATATATATATATATATATACATACAGGGTGCGATTTGCCGGGGGGGATGGGGGGGATTTCCACCCCTCTGGTCTATCTGGTAACGGTATTGAGAACCACTGCTTTAGAACACTGATTTTGAAACTTGTGAATCCATTAGAATCGTTAGAAGACAGAATCGCGATTCATATAGAATAGATTTTTACGTGCACCTCTAGTTTTCTCTTACTCTTCTCTAAAGCAGCGCAGCATGGCCTCGCTCCCTTTGCTGCCTTTTCCCGAGGGCGGGGTTTATCTGGGTTTGTTACATCATGAACCCGGGAAGTAACTTGTTGTAGTCCCTACGAACCGTTTTTGTAGGCATTAAACTGCCAGAATTTTAAAAGATACTGCCTTCCATCATAAGAACCTTATCCCATCTGTGAAACATGGTGGTGGTAGTGTCATGGTTTGGGCCTGTTTTGCTGCATCTGGGCCAGGACGACTTACAATCATTGATGGAACAATTAATTCTGAATTATACCAGCAAATTCTAAAGGAAAATGAATCTCAAAAAGAACTGAATCTCAAGAGAAAATGGGTCATGCAGCAAGACAATGACCCCAAGCACACAAGTCGTTCTACCAAAGAATGTTTAAAGAAGAACAAAGTTTAATGTTTTGGAATGGCCAAGTCAAAGTCCGAACCTTAATCCACTGGAAATGTTGTGGAAGGACCTGAAGCAAGCAGTTCATAGAAGGAAACCCATTAAAATCACAGAGTGGAAGTGGTTCTGTACTGAGGAATGGACTAAAATTCCTACAAGCTGTTGTGCAGGACTGATCAGCAGTTACAAGAAACGTTACCTGCAGTTATTGCTGCAAAAGGGGGTCAGACCAGATACTGAAAGCAAAGATTCACATACACTTATGCTACTGACAGATATGTAACACTGGATCATTTTTCTCAATAAATAAATGACAAAATATATATATTTTTTTCTCATTTGTTTGATTGGATTCTCTTTGTCAACTTTCAGGACTTGGGAGAAAATCTTATGATCTTTTGGGTCATTTTTATGCAGAAATATAGAAAATTCTGAAGGGTTCACAAAATTTCAAGCAGCACTATATATATATATATATATATATATACACAATGTTATAATAATTTTGTATATTATTTTAATAACGTATTAGTAAATCTCAAAATTACCATTACGATTAATACATGCTTTATATGTATTTTTCATTGTTAGTATTGTTGTTAGCAATGTTAACAAATTGAACTTTTAAACCACACACACAAAATATGTTCAAGACCATGGTACCACAATGCCACTTTTTGTTAGTTCCAACTTGTAGTTTTATGAAGGATACTAAGGGCTTTGTGAATGGTGACTGAGAGGAATGCTGCTGGTTTGAGAAGTTATAAGAGTGCTGAGTGCTGAGTGCTGAGGGTGTGAGGGACTGTAACTGATGGAGCTGGTAGTGTGTGTGTGTGTGGTTGAGCCATGTTTAGTCTTGCATGTCTGTGGATATGGAGTATAGTTTATATATATATATATATGTGTGTGTGTGTGTGTGTGTGTGTGTGTGTGTGTGTGTGTTTGGGCTGTGCTGGTCTGTAAAAACACTGTCCTATACAACATCTATTCATGCACCTCAAATGCAAAATGTCTTAAAGCATGCTCATCATTCTGAGTGATTATGCTTTGGGCAAACTTTCACATTTACAAACAGACAATTTAATTTCAGTGAAAGAACGGACCCGCATTGTGTGCCACATTTGCCCACTCAATAGGAGTGGGAGAAGGGCTTTTCAGTCCATCTCAAATGAAAATCAAGAAAGGCAGTGTATTAGACAGCAGTTTAATGCCACGGCACGCTTCCTCATAACCACAAACAAGAACATTGTCTGCCATCAAGGCCCCAGAGAGCAGGTGTGCTACTTCAGTGGAGCAGGACTTGAGGACTGAAAACTCAAGTGCCCATTCAAATTTGCCCTCCTCTATTTTCTCTCAGGCGCTGAGGCGTTTTTATTTTTTGTCTCGGGATCTGGTTTTCAGGTTTTTGCTCTTGTGTGGGCACAGAGACCAACCATTAATCACACACTGCTCGCCTCACACAGTCCATTGGGAGTGAACGAGTAATGAATACATTCAGCTCGCCTAAAATGAATCAGCATTGTGTTAAAACAGGCTAGCAGCACATCCATTTTTATCTTTTTGAACAATACTCTGTACAAGCGATCTAAAGCGGTGTGAAAATGTGCAGGACTTTGTCAAACGAGTTGATAAATGACACTTAAGCTCCATGTCTATTGAATTAGCATACATTAGCAATGCTGCACACTTTAGCCACACGGCAACACTCAGCCACTTAGAACATGCACGGACGGACTGAGGAGCGTTGTACCCTCCCAACACTACATTATCTTACATTAATGAAGAGTACTCATACACACAGGCCTCACTCACACACACTCATGCCAGTATAAATCTCCGACAGTGCCCAGAGAGAGAGTTTACAGTACATTAGCGCTAGCAATATGGAGACCTTTTCGGATAGCGGCCATTACCTTGTGCAAGTATCATTATCTGTAATGGGGGGAAAAAAAAAAAACAATTTGAGGGATTAACCTAGCTGACTGGAATTAATTTCGGTTTTTGTTGGCAATGAATCGCATTGAGCAAGAGACCGTATAGCAGTCAGTAACTGCGAGTGTTATAGTTTCCTGGCCATACATATAGTCTCTCTGAGAAAAATGGCAATTTGAGAAAAATTGCAAAAATTCATTGCCCGTTCAATGGAAAGCACAGTTTACAACATATCAAGTCATCATAACTGTCCTTTAAACTGCTGCTGCTAATAATAATAATAATAATAATAATAATAAAATGTAAATATGCTATTTTCATTGGCAATGAATCGCATTAAAGGTGCACTAAGCGTTTTTTGCCAAACGATGTTGATATTTGAAAGCACCAAAACAAGCACGCCCATACCTTAACAGGACCTCTCCCCTATTTTGATAACTCCACCTTACACGTACGTACACAACCCTGGTAGCGACGATGGCGGAGTCTGCTATGCCTGCCAGCCGAGGGTATTATGTCATCAATAAGTGAAAGCGATGTCTGTTACTATGGTAATTCAACGTAAAAAATAATGTAATGTTAACTCACCTATCAAGAAGAAACAAAGCAACCTTGGCGTCTGATTCCAGGCCTTCCCACTCCTTGAGTTCTCGCCACCACTGGAAAGCTGCTCCAATATTTACGTGGGTCCTACCTCTTGCCTGATCGTAACCCTTCTATTTAATGTTTTGTTCCTCCGAAATTTTCCTCTTTTTTTAATCTGCCATCTCTCGCTGTATATAGTCGATCTGCTAATATCCATCCTGTGCACTCACTGAGCGCTCTCTTCTCCCTATCATTACTAGACACGCCCCTTACTGCTGATTGGCAGCGAGTGTGTTTTGGGACTTGGTCCGACACTGTGGTCAAAAGCGTTTTTCAAATATTGCTTATTGCACCTTTAAGTGTGTGCAACTGTCAGTGACTGCAAACGTGACGATTCCTTGGCCTTATGTATTGTCTCTCTGAGAAAAATGGCAAATTTATTGTCTGTTCAATGGAAAATGCTTTAAGACATCAGGATACTATACATTCATCTTTGATGACACAATTCACAACATATCAAGTTATCTGCAACATAACTGTCCTCCATATTCACTCGTACTATCTAAAGCAATCTCTCGGTGTCAGCAGCCGCACAGAGTTCAGGAGATATCGTCTCGCAATCGATAACCATCTTCACACTATTTTGATATTGCTAATAACTGATAGAAGGAAAGTTAATGAAATTGCCTCTGCTGCAGTCCTGACACTCAAACCAGGGCCTGGGCTGTCAGGGTTTTATCAGTCTACTGTTCAGGCATCATGCCCGATCTAGTCAGAGAAGCAGTGACTCATGGGAACAAGAGCGAATGGCTCCTGACCAGCATCTGCATTTTGTCTCAGCGAAACGCCTTTGATTAGCGGAGGGTACACTTAAGAAAGTAAACACAATACATACAAATGATATATAATCACCTGGCCAACGGCAAGGCTAATAATCGATCAAGGCTGTTGACCCGCCTGCTGATTGCCTCTAGCTCTCTCCGGGCTCAGATGTGTTTGGTCAGCAAAAACACAACGGCAGCTGGGAATGGGGATATTAGCTAACTTAGCGCAAACCTGTTACGAGGGATTGCAGGAGGACACACCCATCCATACAGTTTATGCCTGTAGAGTGTTTACATGTCATTCATCACCACCTGCCTGCAACTCCCTCGACCATTTGGCCCAAGAGGTCAAAGTCTGGCTTGTTAGAGTGGACATGTTAGCTCCTGCGGGAAGAGGTTGCTATTGCACAAGATCCTGTTTCATTTGGAGCCCAAAGTGATTCCTTTTTATGAGTATGCAGATGGAAATGATTGAAAATCGTGATCATGGAAATATGTTAATTAATGTATTTTTAAATCATATCATGTATCATAAACTAAATAAGTTAAACGGTCAAATTAATCATTTCTCTTTTTTTCACTTTCGGTTAACTTTCAGTTATCAAGCTAAGCTTAATGTTAACTGGTTAAGAAAAGCCCTTTTCATTAGCTTGAAAAAAGATATCGCAATAACTTGGTAAAATTTTGATTAGGCATTTTAGAAGTCAGGGAGAACATTTTTTTTGCATTCTACTGGAGCAACCCCTGAATGTTAATGAGGGAACTGCAAGAAATTTGTGAGTTGATGAAAAGCTAATGATTAATTAAATCATTCAAATGCATAATTAAAATAGCTATATCATTTTAAAATAAAAAACAATCAAAATAAAACATTTACTTAAAGATGAAATGTTTGCATTGTTTGCCTGCATGTTATGTGATCATTAACTGACATCTATGGAAGACTGTTTCCGCCACAGAATAAAAAAAGTTATTATATAATTATGACTTTATGACTTTTTTTCTCGCAATTATGAGTTTATATCTCACAATTCTATCTGTTTAATTAAACACAGAATTGAAAATAATAAACACAGAATTGCTGATTACTTTTTTTATTTTTAATTCTGTGGCAGAAAAAAATAAAAAAATAAATTGCAGTGAAAAAAAAAATAGAAATCTGAGAAAAAAAATCAGATGTAATCTCAGAATAATAAAGTCAATATTGCAAGCAATTCTAAGTTATATCTCACAATTTTTTCTCAAAATTGTGAATTTACGTCTTGAAATTCTGTTTTTTTCTGCCATGAATAAAAAAAAGAAAAATAAATGCAAGAAAAATGTCTGAATTGTGAGATAAAAAGTCATAAATTACCTCATTTCATTATTTTGTGGCAGAAACTCAAACCATCAATCCATAAATTTAATGTGTTTTTAAATTGAAATATTAACTGAAAATTTCAGAACATACTTCAAATAAATATTTAGGAGGTTCAGATTATACAGACATTTTCCACCATTTATGGTTATTCAAATGTAGCCGTGTATTGTGACAAATCAAATAAAATTTTCTGTAAACAACATTTAAATATTTCATCAAATTATAGATTGGAGATTTTACTATAAGTTTATATATAGTAAGTTTAACATAATTTATGTACTTATTTTTATGCACTACTTATTTTTACTATAATATTTTTTGGATGGCTTTCTCCAGGTATTATAGACCTTGTTGGCCCTTGTACTGGTGGCAGCAAACATCTACATTGACCTCTAACTTCCTAAAGTTGAGGGGGTCGGGGTTCAGTAAACAGTACTGGGGGGGGGGACTGTATTTTTTATTTCTTTATGAATTGTCCATTCACAATGTTGCTAGGGGTCAAGGGAGGCGAGTGTAAACCAATGACACTGCAGAATGTTGTTACCCAAATGCTGGACAGAAACAAATCAGTGCTCTACAAACCACCGCAGGATACTCCTCCATTTGTAATGTTGCAGGATTTCTGGAACATGAGGAAAAATGAATTTCTGACTCAATCCATCACACTTGGCAGTTTTGTGAGATGGTGGTCCAGGGAGGAAAATGAATTAGATTTGCAATGTGGCTTGACGTGGTGAAATGAGCAGCCGGACCCCAGTCCTGTATCTCCTGTCAATATTCATGATCTCTGCGTTGCATCGCCATTGCTGGCTGGTGAGATGAGAGCTGAGATGATTGTGTGCATGTCGGTTAACAATGCCAGTCTGATGCGGCGTGGTACAAACAAGAGGCTTGTTGGTATGGCATGACCATACATGTCCAAATAAAAGATGGAAGCTGTCCATCAAAATGAATGGCCCTATTTATTAGAGGGCGAAGGGGCCTTTAAATTGTCCTGTTTGATCAAATCAGTGTGGCACTCCAGAACACTGTAAAACATGTGATGTCCCATTCTAAATAAAATTAATCTAATTTTAAATCTTAATTACAATTTTTTATTTAAAACCTTTAAAAATATAATTTAAAATTTGTGGTGAAGATGAATGTTACATGTTATGCACTGCAAAACTGAAATGCTGTGCGATTACTAAATGATAACGTTCAGTCAGCTGGTCATCACAAAATAAGATGGAGGAAGTCTCACATCAATGGCTAAATTTACATTTACAGTTCTGTAATTCACATAAATACGGCAGTAGGTAGCGCCCTTTATGAGTGAGTAAACAAATCATTCAAGAAACGCTGATTCATTCAGGTATGAAACAGGTAACGTCTCGGTTACGTATGGTAACCCTCGTTCCCTGAAGGAGGGAACGGAGACGTCATATCGGATGACCGACGATTTGGAACCTCGCTTAGAGAGACTATTCTTCTTCGAGTGTAAACAAAAGGAG
>NW_015536497.1:458905-459533 GCF_001515605.1 Sinocyclocheilus anshuiensis | reverse complement strand
TGAGGCATCCGTGCAAACCACAGCATGCCTGGAGACCTGCTCTAGGGGCACTCCTGCCCGGAGGAACGCAAGGTCTGACCACAGGGTGAAGGTTTGGCGGCAGGCCGGTGTAACTTGGACCCGGAAAGTGCCGCGTTGCCACGCCCACCTCGGGACTCGGCCATGGAGCCAGTGCTGCAGCGGTCTCATATGGAGCAGCCCCAGCGGCGTGACTGCCGCCGTAGCTGCCATATGCCCCAGGAGCCTCTGAAACTGTTTCAGTGGGACTGCCATCCTTTTCTCTTGAATGTATTCAAGCAGTTCAACACCGACTGAGCACGTTCCTGCGTGAGGCGTGCTGTCTGTTCGACCGAGTCCAACTCCATACCGAGAAAAGAGATCCTCTGCGTCGGGGAGAGTTTGCTCTTTTCCCAGTTGACCTGAAGGCCCAACAGGCTGAGATGTGAAAGTACCAAATCCCTGTGTTCGCAAAACTGATCCTGAGACTGCTTCGTCGAGGTAGTTGAGAATGCGAATGCTCTGTTCTCTGAGGGGAACAAGGGGTACCTCCACGTGAAGCGTGAAGACACGGGGCAACAGGGACAGCCCGGAGGGCAGGACCTCGTACTGATATGCTCGGACATGAACC
>NW_015536497.1:458439-458788 GCF_001515605.1 Sinocyclocheilus anshuiensis | reverse complement strand
ACGCAGGTCCAAGATTGGTCGTAACCCACCGCCTTTCTTGGGTACAATGAAGTAGGAGCTGTAAAACCCCGTCTTCATATCGGCTGGAGGGACCGGCTCTATCGCATCCTTTGCCAGTAGGACTGCGACCTCCGCCCGCAAGACAGGACCATCGGCCGCCTTCACTGTTGTGAAGCGGATGCCACTGAACTTAGGGGGAACGCCGGGCGACTGAATCGCATAGCCAAGCCTAACGGTTCGAAGGAGCCATCGAGACGGGCTGGGTAGCTCTAGCCAGGCTCCCAGACACCGCGCAAGTGGCATAAACGGAACTACAGGCGTACCCGCAGTGGGGCAGCGCGGAAGAACG
>NW_015536497.1:453118-457993 GCF_001515605.1 Sinocyclocheilus anshuiensis | reverse complement strand
GGCTCGTTTAGTTTACACTCGAAGTAGATTGGTCTCTCTAAGCGAGATCCCAATTCGTCAGTCATCCGATGTGACGTCGAGAGTGACCGACTGAAAGGGAACTGTCGTTATGAGTGAGTCATTTAATTATTTAATCAACTGATTTGCTCAAAAGACTGCTTCATTCAAGAATGAAACAAATGACTCTCTTTTATGAGTGAATTATGGAGACATTCACTCAACCGACTCGTTCAAAACACTGATTCATTCAGGGATTAAACAATTGATTGTCTTTTATGAGTGAATTATTGAATCATTCAGTCATCTGACTCGTAAAAACGCTGATTCATTTATGAACAATGCTGTGTGTTGGTCAGAGACTCAGCTGTTAAATTCACTGGATTTGTTTGGAACCGGAAATATTGTGTCTAAAAGGTAAATTACTCAATAACTTCTTTGAGCTGTCGTGTAAATTAAATGCCATACTCGCAATACTGTCACTTCAGAGCTGTGATTACATGCAATGGTGTCTGTTGTGTTTGTACAACAAGAAGGAGAGAGAGCGAGTTCACTGTGTGAAACGCCACTAGAATACGGCCCTTATTTTTAAAAAGCGCGGGCGCGGTCATTTTTACCTTGTATGTTCAAGGCTTCCGGTGCAGTCGCTTCCAGTTATTTTAGCTCTACAAAAGTAGTCTGTTATGCTGTTGATATTGCAAACTGGTATTTGTTGTCACATTATTTAAATAGTTTTACTGTTTACTGAACTTTGCTATTCTAGTTATTTATCTATAGTGGCTAAAAGGTGGGAAAAAGGGTACATTGTCTTTTGTCAATAGTGATGTATGAAGCACTGGTCACACTGAAGTCACTTTAAAACCACACAGTTTTCTGTTGGTCATCGCTTCACCAACCTGAACCTGTTGTGAAATCTGGGTGAGGAAATTTCCCTTCTCGCATGAAAACCACGATCATGTGAATTCGCCAAACAACAATAAATGTGACCGCACCATCATAATGAATTTGCGCTGAAATATAAGGTGGATACCGCATTGCCAAGAACGACACTGTTATAAAACATCTGACCCCTGAATGCTTCGACTGACCAGTCAGAATAAATCCAGAACGCTGTGTAATAATTAAAAGCAAATCTTAAAAGAAATGGTCGATGTTGACATGCGCTTGTTGTGTAATAATTAATCGAAATTCTTGCCTGAATATCTATTTATTCCAGTTATAGCCTATGTCTCTGTAGGGCTGGGTAAATATGACAGCGTGGGAACATTTTTCAATTACAGAGTTGACCATTGCTAGTTCAAAGTAAAGATCTGCATAAGCGAGATTTAAAAAAAAATGGAAAAAAAGTGTTTTTAAGAGAGTTTCAGAATGTCTAAATGTCAATAAAAGCCAGATAACACCTTTTTGCTAATGGAGCACTAGCACACTGAACTTACTGTGGAGTTGTGTGTGTGTGTGTGTGTGTGTGTGTGTGCAGGTGTCTGACAGCAAGCCCCATGTGGGTGGATCTGTGAGTGCATGCTTGTTAAAAGGTGTTTGTGTCTTAGACCGTAATAGGCCAGTGTATGTGTGTATCTGAGTATGCTGAGTTTGTGTTTGCGAGATCAGTTCTGCCGGGTAGCTGTGTGTGAATTTATAAGAGCGACTAAGACAAGCATGTGTATGTGTGCGCTCGTTCAGCTGGAACAGAACAGCCGCATTGGGGGGAGATGCATTGCTACAAATCTGTCTGTCTAATTAAATAGTCTGAACGCCACATGCAGTGCTATAGCTCTAAACATGAAAACCCTTTGCTTTGTGCTCTGGTAATTATTGAGCCGGTCCTCTCTTGTTCTAAGCTTTAAGGGGCCATCGTCTTCAAAGGACCGAACTCATTTCCTCTGCGCCAGGTTCGCCTGAGGCTTTGCCTGTGTCACTTGTACTGTGAGTATGAGGAAGTAGGAGTTTGTATTATTTAGTTGAGGTATTGAGAGAGAAGGTGTGGATGGATTATGAATTGAATCAGAGGACGTATAGACATAAGAGCTTACTGTGAGACCAGAGGAATAGAGGATGATGTCACGAGGAGCACAGAGGAAAGTCACAAAGGTTTGCAGTAGTGATGCAAAAACAGTTAAGGTTTGAGACATTAACTATTGCTGAGAACACTTTAGCTTTGTTCAAATTCACAGGGTCCCTAGGCAGTGTTCATTGCTTCCTATGCACTCAGCAGAGAATGTGTTGAAGTTCACTTAACGTGACAGAATTTGTTCATTTGGAACAACCTGCAATGTCGAACACAGAAACACTTTTGCACAGATTTTTTATTTTATTTTTTATTTTTTTTTAAACACACACACTAACGGTCAAAAGTTTGGAATATTAGAGTAATAATAATTCTAAAATAATTAGAATTATTTTAGAACTTTTTATAATGTTTTTTAAATAAGTGTCATATTCTTACAAAGGCTGCATTTATTTGATCAAAAATACAGTAAAATAAAAGTAATATTGTGAAATATTATTATTAATTAATAATAATGGAGCACCAAATCATCAAATTGGAATATAATTTCTGGAGGATCATGTGACACTGAAGACTGAATTAATAGCTGCTGACAATTCAGTTTAGAATCACAGGAATAAATTACAATTTAAAATACATTCAAAAATAAATAAATAAATTGTATTTTAAATTGTAATATTTTATAGCATTACTAATTTTATAATATATTTTTTTCTAGTTTTACAGTATTTTAAATATTTTAATATCTGGTGAGCATAAGAGTCTTCTTTCATAAACATCAAAATATTTGTAATTATTTCAAACACACACACACACACACACACGCACACACATACACACACGTTTATTAAAGAACTAGGCTACCACTACTACTAAATTACAGAACTATTAGTATATATATTTATGTTTAATAATAATAATAATAATAATTGCTTGTGGATTGTTGTGATGTTTTTATCAGCTGTTTGGACTCTCATTCTTGTATTGAGTACATTTTTCCTTGCTTGCATTTGGATTTTACCCTTTGACACGCTCTGAAGTACACTGAAAAATTGGTGTAGAAACGGTATTAAATTTCAGAAATAATTACAAAAAAAGCAAGTAGCACATCACATTGAAATAGTAAAAAAAAATAGTGAAATAATATTTTCTTGTAAAACATGTTACAATATTTTTTTTATACTGTAGGTATCCACTTACCATTGATAATTTCCGAGAGACGGGTCTAGTTGTGCTTTCGTAAATCTAATTTGCTATATTCCTGCTTGATTTCCATCCCCTCCAAATTGATCTTACACATTCTTATCCATCAAACATCAGTGCTTTCAATAGTGTCTAAATGACAGGACGGAATAAAAGACTCTAGGGTCTAGAAGATTTTAATGAATGTGTAGGTGTGTGTTCACATGTATTTGTGTGGAAACGTGTGCTTTTCTATATACATCTGTGAATGTGTTGAAGGGAGATGAGGAGTGGTTGAGTATATAGAAAAAACATAAAAGATTTACAATTTCCTTATATGCATATGCACGCACATGTGCATCAGTTTAATTAAGTGTGTGTGTATGTGGGTGGAGGTTTTGACTCCGCAGGCGCGTGGCTGGTAATTAGTTCCTTCCACTGCTTTTGGCTGGCAGTCCAAACACAAGCCCAAACTCCAACATTTATATTAACCAGAGGCTAATTACTGAAATTACACAACATTTATAAGAGAGAAACAGTGTGGATCCACACAAACTACAAATCAATATATATTTTGTCTTTAATTGGAGCTGTGTGGGATTAACACAGTGTCAAAAAGGCATAGGAAATAAAAAATTAGAGTTAATACATTTTTAAAACTACCATGTTTTAATTAAACCAACACACTGTAATCCTCTTTTTTGTTCATATTCAAATAGTTCCTTAGGGAACTTAATTTTAGTGTAGACATCAAAAAGCTTTCATAGAGTGGGCTGAGAAGTTCAGGACCAAAGGCAATGACCGATCTGCACAGTACCGTACATTTGAGGACATCCTCAGGTGAACGCTGTCATTATTTTTTCACCCTCATGTCGTTAAAAATCCATGTGACTTTTTTTTGCTTCCGTGGAAAACAGAAGCAGATGTTAGACAATGTTCATGCTGCTTTTCCCCCATACATTTAAAATGAATGGAGACGTGTGCGGTCAAGTTCTATAAATGACAGTAAGAGCAGTATAGCACTAAAACAGTCTTCTTGTGTGAATTTAAAGACTAGCCCAAAAATTATATGGACTGTTTTTTCCTTGTTTTTGTTGCTCAGTAGCACCTATCACATTCACTTTCATTGTATGGGAAAAGCAGCATTAACATTCTATCCATCATCTTCTTTTGAACAAGAATGTTAGGAAAAAGTAAATCATTTGAAATGACATGAGGATGGGTAAATTGTGACAATTTTAATTTTGCATTCACTAAACTTTTAGCAATGCAAATGTTTCATTAGATATGTTTACTTGCACTAATTGTCATCAATCAGAATAAATCCAATCAAGTTTCAGATTTTGAAAGTTGTTCATATAAACCCTAAGCTTTGAAGTTCGATTCACATATGCATCTACATGTGCATTCCACATATTCTGAACAAAACTTCAGCACATTTTAGAACAACAAGTTAATAAAATCAGATTCAAGCATTTACGTGCTTATTTTTTCCTATTGTTCAGATTATTTTAGGTCTACACCACACTGTAAAAAAAAAAACTGCTGGCAACTGACAACTTAAATACTTTTGTTCACCCAGTGAATTTCTTGTCAAATACTTTTATTCACCCAGAAAAATTATTGTCAAAGCAACTAAAGATTCCCCCTCTTTCTCGCTCTCTCTCTCTCTCTCTCTCTCTCTCTTACTC
>NW_015536497.1:451939-453097 GCF_001515605.1 Sinocyclocheilus anshuiensis | reverse complement strand
CTCTCTCTCACTCGAGAGAGAGAGAGAGAGAGAGAGAGAGAGAGAGAGAGAGAGAGAGAGAGAGAGATTTTATATTACCCGTATTCTTGTTCAGTTCACACAAACTAATAAACTGACTTCTACTTAAAAAGTGTTTTTTTTTTTTTTTTTACATTAGTTAAAAGAACTTTTCGCAAGTTGGATTTTTTTTTTGCAAAGTAATTGACTGAGGTGTTTATATTAAGACATTTCAGTCTATTTGAGCCATTAATCCGATTACTAGTGGATTGTTTGGTTGCATGTAAATGTACTGTAGCTAGTAGATGTTTCAGCACCATGGACAGAGCCACGCATCTGCAACTTCAGATCAGTATGGGAAACATGCTTTATATGTGCTGGAATGAGAGCTGTGAATAACACCAGCAAACGTACACTCAGCATAGGTGACAAGTTTATATCGCAGAATGTAAATAAGCAAAATTGCCAAATTTCCTCTACTGTATTCATCTTTTCTATTCCAAAGAGAGAGAGACGAGAGCCTGTGCGCTCAGCTGTCCTGACAATAGCAACTGCTAATGCGCCATTGTGACATGTTTTGGCTTACTATGTGAATAATGAGCTAATTACGTGTCCTCCATTGTGCATTGAGATAATCCTCAGTGAATAGGCGAAAATGATTGTGTTGTCATTTTCAAATTGTAAAGTAATGTTCAGCTAAACCAACTCCAGCAGCTTGAATTCCTCTTTTTGAGCGCCTGCCCCAGAGATCAGCCACTCCGGAGATCAGCAGCTCTGACAGCCTGTAGTGATCTCTGCGCACGCTGTCTCCAACACTATCGGCTGGGGGACAGCATCTCAGTAAATGGAAAATAGTCTGGTGTACAGTGGTGTTCTCAGAGGCATAGTGCGTGTTTAACTGCCAGCGCGGCTGCAACAAGCTCTGCGTAAACCTTCTTTATGACACATCTCCTTGTGATGAGGCATCGCGGCATCAGTGTGGCTTACAACCGTGGCCTGGAACAGCCCTGAGCTTGGCTGTTTGTTTGTCTTGCAAACAAACAGCCAAGTTTGTTTGCAGCGCGTGCTGAAGTAAATCAATCCTTCAGACGTGCAGTTTTCATCCGGGAGTCCGTGGGCCCCTGGGGGTTTGTGAGGGTACTACAGAGAGTCTGAGATAGA
>NW_015536497.1:449610-451929 GCF_001515605.1 Sinocyclocheilus anshuiensis | reverse complement strand
TGTAATCTGTCTATCTATAATCACCCATCTCTATTAAAAGATATAATAGATATAAAAGGTGTAATATCTTTGTAATATAAATTTTATTTTTAAATGTGGTTATTTTATTCTATTACATTTAAAAAAGAATATATCAAAATCTATCTATCTATCTGCCTGTATGTCTTGAATTAATTGTTATATATTAATAAATATTGGTAACGTTTATATCATATTACATTACATTAATTACATCAATTATATTATGTTATATTATATTATTACTTATATATGATTATATCTATCTATCATTTTATTTATTTGTTTGTTTTTTTGTGGTCAAAAGGATCAAAGGATCAAATTTTTACATCTGTCATGTGGCATGATGACTGGGGTGGGAGGGGGTCCCTGGGTCCAAAAAAGTTGACAGCCCCTGCTTCAGACCTGCGGATGGTGGTTCCTGAGTGCACACCTGTTCAAGAGATGCCATCTAAAGGCCTAATTACAGCACTGGCTCAGCTTGCAACCAAACTGACCATTTTTGCTCTGGCTTTTATTCCGTGTCTCTGACACTGTCGTCCCCGGGGCGCTCTTCCCAGAAAACGCGAGGAGGGAAGCTCTTCTCTGGCTCTCTGGTCTCTGGCCCTGATTTGGAAAGGGGGATGGGTGATGTGAGGAATCGAGTGCCCAGCTTCATATCGCTGACAGCTCATTACCACGGAAACAGCACTGTCCTGACATCAGCACTCCAGCCTCATCTCTGGAAGAAAAATAGAGAATGAAAGTGGTAGGGTGGTTTTATTCTCTCCTACTCCCTCTCTCTCCAATTAATATATTAAACCAAAGAGTAAGGGCATCTGCTGGATTAGTCTGTGGCTTTTTTCACTGGATAATCAAGCACTGGGACTCTAATAACAGAGAGAGGGAGAGGGAGAGAGAGCGAGAGAGAAAGAGAAAGAGAAAGAGAAAGAGAAAGAGAAAGAGAAAGAGAAAGAGAGAGAGAGAGAGAGAGAGAGAGAGATGGGTTAGTTGCTTTGCTGGCATTGCATCATAACTGCAAAACAGGTGAATGTTGCCCTTAAGTGCCATGCAGCAGAACATCATTAAAACTTGTGTGCACAAATGTAATTGCACTAGTGAAAAATGTCTGAAACAATTTGTCCCTTTCGGGCGCTCTTCCCAGAAAACGCGAGGAGGGAAGCTCTTCTCTGGCTCTCTGGTCTCTGGCCCTGATTTGGAAAGGGGGATGGGTGATGTGAGGAATCGAGTGCCCAGCTTCATATCGCTGACAGCTCATTACCACGGAAACAGCACTGTCCTGACATCAGCACTCCAGCCTCATCTCTGGAAGAAAAATAGAGAATGAAAGTGGTAGGGTGGTTTTATTCTCTCCTACTCCCTCTCTCTCCAATTAATATATTAAACCAAAGAGTAAGGGCATCTGCTGGATTAGTCTGTGGCTTTTTTCACTGGATAATCAAGCACTGGGACTCTAATAACAGAGAGAGGGAGAGGGAGAGAGAGCGAGAGAGAAAGAGAAAGAGAAAGAGAAAGAGAAAGAGAAAGAGAAAGAGAAAGAGAGAGAGAGAGAGAGAGAGAGAGAGATGGGTTAGTTGCTTTGCTGGCATTGCATCATAACTGCAAAACAGGTGAATGTTGCCCTTAAGTGCCATGCAGCAGAACATCATTAAAACTTGTGTGCACAAATGTAATTGCACTAGTGAAAAATGTCTGAAACAATTTGTCCCTTTCATCCCGGATACTATACTAAGCCTGGCTCACAGGATGTGAAATCTGGTACATTTAAAAGTCTCTAATTAATAAATGAATTAATTTAGTGATAGATTAAATAACTTGTGATATCCTGGCATGCACTTAAGTGCTTTAAGTGAGTGTTTCAGTTCCCACTGTCCCACATAGTGAATCTGGTAATTAATGGTCTCTCAGCGGGGAGTGCTGAGCATGGCAGATGGCATGGGTTACTCGGAGTGAAATCAACACTGCTGAGCTCGCATCCGAAACGGCAGTGGAGTGATGAGATCTCACTCTGAACATGAATCAGCGTTTTTGATTAGACCCCCATGATATGAATGACGCAATGGCCATCTTGTTTCTTAATCAACATACAGCAAGTTTAAAAGCCAGGACACATGGTTACCTTTTTGAACTGAAATGTCAGAATAATAATAAGAAGAATAGTAAGAAATAAAATAATAAAACAATGTAAAAAAATCAGCCAAATTGTCAGTCCTCATATACAGTATATATATATATATATATATATGTGTGTGTGTGTGTGTGTGTGTGTGTGTGTGTGTGTGTGTGTGTGTGTGTGTGTGT
>NW_015536497.1:449049-449423 GCF_001515605.1 Sinocyclocheilus anshuiensis | reverse complement strand
TGTGTGTGTGTGTGTGTGTTTGTGTGTGTGTCAAAGATTTTGGTGTCTGCATCAAATTATATTTATAAAAGTTTTTATATGCATTTTATATACAAAGTATAAAATGCAAATAAAGTGTCTACTTTAATGTTTCAAATAAACATTAAATATACAAATATACAAATTAACAGACATTTCTTGTTGGATGACAGACCATCACCTTCAACTCAACCTGGCTAAGACAGAACTGCTTGTGGTTTCAACAAACCCATCAACTTTATCAAAATGTCACCATCCAGTTAGGCTCATCAAGCATAAGCCCTTCAAAAACAGCTAGAAACCTTGGAGTTGTGATTGATGATAAGCTGAATTTCTCAGACCACATTGCTAAAACT
>NW_015536497.1:433653-449032 GCF_001515605.1 Sinocyclocheilus anshuiensis | reverse complement strand
CCTTGCTACGTGTACTGCGTTAGGCTAACCGAGACTTGTCATTTGCACTTATATATTGTTGCTCTTTTGTTAGTTTTTACTGCTTTTATTGTCCTCATTTGTAAGTCACTTTGGATAAAAGCGTCTGCTAAATGTAAATGTAAATAACTTTTGTGCAAATAAAATTTCAAAATATGGATTAAATAATGTCTCAGCATAACAGATATATTTAAGTAAAAATTAGACAGCATACTAATTCTGACCTATACTTAAACTGTATTACAATATATAAAAGAAAAGGGAAAAGTGATCATACTAAATTCTATTATATTTTAAATTATGAAAAAGATTTTGCTGACAAATAGGTAAAACCTAGTGGTTTGAAGGACATTAGCAAACTATAAAGATTTCAAATTTAAAGTTAATTTGTAAGAAAGAAAGAAAGAAAGAAAGAAAGAAAGAAAGAAAGAAAGAAAGAAAGAAAGAAAAATATCTGTGAAATATCTGGCACCATAAACCTCAGTTCTATGGGGTCGTATCACAGAAACATCATGTCTTAAGATCTGGCAAGTTGTGCGTTTCTGAACTGACATCGCCATGGTAACTAAACAGATAAGATAGGCATTATGAGGATTTGTGAGTTCTTTTTTTTGTGAAGCAATTACAACAAGGAGGATTTGAAACATTATCCCTTCACTTATCTGACAGTTAATGAAAAACTATTGATTTAATCAGCTTGAATGAAACTAAAAGTCATAAAAAATAAATGTGATCATTTCAAAATCAACGTTTTGTCATTGACGTCATGCATCAGGTAAATTGCAGTGGATAGTGACAAGCAGGTGTTTCGGAAAGTGCTGGGGTGCTATTATGTATTTTGGGTGAAAATAAAACCAAAAAGGGGCTTTTACCCTGGGCGGCTTTTAACCTCGTTGTTCCCCCTGTTTGGATTAGTAATTTCACGAATGGTTGTAGTTTAGAAAGTTTGAAACAAGTTGACTTTACAAATCACTGTCACCTTGTTCCATTAAGTAAATGAGCTGTCAGTTTGCAGTATTATGTGATGATCTGCACGTTGGAAAAGCCTTTGCATGGATCACTGTTCAGACATTGACACTGTCACATTCTGCACGGTGATATTCGAGCATCTTGCTCTGTAGTGCACGTCTAGAGTTTAAATCCAGTAATATCACTTTAATGAACTTCTAAAACTGTGTCTCATTGGCATGAAAGCTTCTTGTTGAGCCAGTGCCGGGTTTCTGGCCTCAATGACCAAATGATGGGCTTCTCAGAGACCCAAATGAGAATTTAGATCACCAAAGCAGGCCAATGGATCAAGAAAACCTTTGCATGTGTGTTTGCGTGTAAATAAGCATGTTTGCTGGATTTTGCATATGTAATAATCTCTGTTTGTAAGTTAACTGCATTCAGTGTGAAATTAGCTCAGCTGTTCTCAAAACAGTGTCGCTTTTCTAGTAACAAGATCCTTTTTACAATGAGTAAAAATGCAATGCATTAAATGCCACATTGTCATTTAATAATGGGTCAGTGACTTTACAAAACCAAATTAAAAATGCAGTTCATACATATTTTAACTTGTTTAACTTGTTTTTATTTTTTATTTTTTCTTGAGTTCTAGCTTGAGTTAGGATGCATATGTGAATTTATGTTCATCAACAGTAACATCTGGAAAAATTGTAACAAACCTCATTTTTATATGGTGAAATTTAATTATTCTGGCTGTTTGAGTTTTATTAAAATGAACCTTTGGTCTTCCATACTAGCATACATTTAGATTATGACAACCACAGTTAAAACCATATATAGCACCCCAATACCATGGTAAAAATGTAACTATGTAACTATGTAGCTATGGTTTCTAGGTATTTGTATGATACACAGTCTATCTAAATACTTTTAGTATAAATGCACAAACGCTATAGCTTAATCACAAAAAACTACTGAAATTATTAGGGGTGGGAGAAAATATTTTGATTCTCTGATGCATCGCGATTCTCTCTTCAATGATCGATTCTGAGCTTGTTTTTGTGCCACATATGGCACGTGTGTGCGCTTGCCTAGAGATAATCGCGGTGGGCTTCATTGCACAGGATATGCTCTGTGAGACGCGTGCACATTGCTTGACAGTTTGTGCTTCCACTAGCCGTTATTTCAGTGTTTTACTTTAGATATGCTTTTATTTTTTATGCCGTTTGTAATGCAGAATGGTTAGATGCACGAAACTCACGTACTGAAAGACAGGGCCGTTGCAAGAAGGGTGCAAGGCCCTTTGTGAACATGGGGTGCGTGTCTATATTAATACTATAATAAAATTTGATATGAATATCCCATATTTCTACCACAATACCATGGTGCAGTTCGTGTTAGTACAGTAAATCCATGGTAAATGATGGCGTTTTGTAAATGGAAAAGATTGACTGTATCGTTACACTCAGTGTTTCTCCTGTTTGTCAGTGTTGTTTCATCTGGCTTTAAACTAGTTTAAATCACTGAGTCATTTGTGTTATTTGCTAAATTCATGCGCTTCACACTGGATCTCATGGCGCTGTTTAGTGGTCGCATGACTGAGACTGACTCTGTGTCCGAAATCACATACTTCCCTACTATATAGGCGAAAAACAGTATGTGAGGTGAATTCATAGTATTCGAAAAACAGTAGGCGAAAAGTACCCGGATGACCTACTTCTTCTGTTCGGATTCTGTAGTGCACATTATTTACTATTCCATTAGGCCACGGGAGAGGATTTATCAATGCAGGCTTTATTCAGAAGAGTGGTCAAAACAGGCAGGGTCGAATCAACAGCAAACAACATAATCCAAGGCAGAGGCAAAACAGTAATCCACAAAAACAGGCAAAGGTCAGGTCAGGCAGCAAACAATCATAAAAACCAGGTAAGCAGTCCAGGGTCAAACAACACGAAGTCAAGGAAACACGGAAAAACACAGGAACTCAGAAACGCTACAGGCTAGCAATACTGAACAATGAATGAATGAATTAACAGGCTTTAAATAAGGTGAGACTGATGGAGGTAACAAGGCACAGGTGAATGCAATCAGTGCTGAGTCCGGGCAAAGGATTATGGGAAATGTAGTCCGGGGTAGAGTGGCAAGAGTCAGGGATGGAGTACCCTCTGGTGGAGTTCATGGACACTCCAGCTGGAGATCGTGACAATTAGCCTATAAAAACAAGTAAACATTATATTGCATCTTTACCCATCAATAAATATATTATTTCTTGAAAATGTTTGTATTCAATGGACTTTTTTTGTGTAACATTTGAACTGAAATACATGGGCTGCAATTGATCTTCATAAATATCCGTTTCTCAATTCTTCAAATCAATTTGTTCCATCAACATTTTCACAATATATTTTAACATTTTACATTTACACACAGTTATCTTTGCATCAGTCATATCCGATGAAAACACGGGCTGTAAAAAGATGATCCTAATAAATAAAACTTCAAATTTAAAGGTTTTATTTTAGGTAGCTTAATTAATGCAAACAATTTGTAAAAAATATATTGTATGCGCTGCTTATAGACACCGGACAGATAATTATGATCCATGCAAAAGATGCTCTTAAACTAATTTGCACAAAAATTTGAGTTGAATTACTGAAATAAATGAACTTTTCCACGACATTCTAATTTATTGAGATGCACCTGTATTAATAAAAACACAGAGGGAAATACAAACACAGATATTTTAATAAATGCAAAACTACAGTAATTATGTTAAATTATACAGATACAGTTATAAATAAGGTTACTAAAGTTAATAGAACATACATTGAGTCCATAATGCAGGTTGAAATCTCTGAGCGTCTCGTTTGATAGTCATAAACCTCATGATCTCAGATCTTATAGATAGGCTAGAGGAGGATTTAGAAGACGAATGTACAGATCATGTCCCCAGCAGTCAGAACAAAATCAACTCTTCGAAAAAGTACAGTATTGCACATTTGAGTGGTTTGTGTTTGAATGAAGAGATCCCCGTGGATTTTTTGGGTCAGCGTTTCTGCAGGAGATCGCCATCAGGCATCCCTTCAGTGCATATGCTCCCCATTTTTGCCCTCTTGGTTCTGTGTTAAATACAAGTTAAGCTCCGTCGACAGCATCTGTGCTGTGCCATCTCGCTGATTACCACAGAAAATAATTTTGACTCACAGTTTGTAGAAAAAAAAGAAGTCAGTGTTTGTTTGTATTACAAGCTGTGGGGATTTTTTATTTTATTTTCTGCAGTAATCAACCACATGTCATAACTTGTAATCTGTTTTAGATGTAACTATATAATCTAAAACTTTAAAAATTACTGCTGGTCTTATTAGCTAATTTCCAGGAGCAATGAGAAAAATAATGATCAAATTGTGGTTTGGATATTTTCTTTAAGCATTCAACCAATTACAGCACATTCATCCTATATTTCTTCACTTAGAAGCAAGAGTGCAATTTGCTTTAATTAAAGCTAATTTGTTCACCACAGAAGTAAACATATCCATCAGCTGTGCACTCTAAGCAATGTGTGTCGAGAGAATGGGTTACGGTTTTCAAACCAATACCACTTTCCACCACAGTTTTACAGATCAGACAATGAAGTCCATAGTTGTCTGTCATGAAATTTGAAAGCCTGAGCCTCTAAAGGACTGAACCAGAAATATTAGAAATCCTGATGTATCCAAAGACCACGGAGCAGAAAAATCACAAATCCAAAGGTTCTCTGAGACTAGAGGGCTGTCAGAGTGATTACTGCCCGAGGCGGCACTCATCCCTGCAAAGAACAAAGTCTGGGGCTGACGATAGTTCCATGGTCGTATGATAAAAATAGCCAGATTACAGTTCCTGCTCCCTGTCCGTAAGAGGCAATAACGGCGAGGATTATAGGGGATATTTTATACGAAAAGACACCACGGCTCAATAATCTTTAGCTTCGTAAATCTGTTGCATTCGAATGTGGTGAATACAAGCATCCAGCTGCCTTGTGACAGGTCTGAGCCCTTGAAACTCTGAATCGGCGAGATGGAAACAATGCAGGATGTCCTTCCTCAGCTGTACTTGACCACAAAGCGAGGAGAAAGAGTGACGGGAAGGGAGGTGGTGTAATGGTGAAAGATGGTTAATAAAACAGCCCTCTTGCTGTTCTTCTACAAAAAGTGTGAACAACACCCCATTGCACCACTTACGAACATGCAACCTGCTCCCATGTGGCTGATTAGATTTCAAGCCAGAATTGAAACTCTGCTACAGTCGAAATTTGTGTGCATACGTATATGTGTACATGTGTTTATACACATCGTGCATCATCAGTGACAGTCGCAGTTGAAAAATGAGATTGTGCTATTGCTCTCCTTTCGATTTCTTCCGCAGCTCTTCCTTTTTCTCAGGGCAGGCCCGCGAGTCAGAGCCGCAGATGGGGCAAGTGCGTCCACGGTCCCCGTGCTTTCAGTTTGGGCCCGTCAGGAGCTGAAAATCATAGAGTATTTGTTTGCATTTAATGAGAAACTGCAAGCCCAGAGGGCAGATGTAGAGGAGTCCATCTGAGCAGAACATCCTTTTCTGTCTTTCTCTCAGCTTCGATCTGTTGGAGACCTGAGCCACACATGGAGAAACGTCTGCCATTTTCTTCTGTTTGATAATGAATCTCCTTAAATATCATCATCATCAGCGCTAATCACTCGTAAGCAATGTATGCTTCATGTCGCTTAACAAACTACAAGCAGCATTAGATTTGTGTATGAAATGGCTTGTAAATAATCTAGTATGATTTTACTCTGATTTGTGACCTTGGACCACAAAACTAGTCATAAGGGTCAATTTTTCGAAATTGAAGCTGACTAAATAAGCTTTCCATTGATGGTTCCATTGATATAGTTTGTTAGGATAGGACAATATTTGGCCTAGATACAACTATTTGAAAATCTGGAATCTGAGGGTGCAAAAAATCTAAATATTGAGAAAATCGCCTTTAAAGTTGTCCAAATGAAGTTCTTAGCAATGCATATTACTAATCAAAAATTAAGTTTTAATATATTTACAGTAGGACATTTACAAAATATCTTCATGGAATATGATATTTAATTAATATCCTAATGATTTTTGGCATACAAGAAAAATCAATAATTTTGACCCATACAATGTATTTATGGCTATTGCTACAAATATACCCCAGCGACTTAAGACTGGTTTTGTGGTTCAGGGTCACATTTGATTTCTGTGAGGAGTTTGAAACTTCTAAACTAGATCATATGGTAGAATTTTTGAAACTGAGTTCTAAAAGCTCAGATCTGACCTAAAATGCATCTTCAGGTTGAACATTTTTCATCATAATGACTTGGCATATCATAATAATGAGAAACGTTATCAAAATTATGGCTTAGTATCTCATAATGACAAACTTTCTTATAATTATGAGTTGTAAAATAAATACATGCAACTTTATAATGCAACATTATAATGTGTAATTATATTATACATTATAATGCTTACGCGTTTGTGGTTATAAGTTTTAAGAATATGATTATTTATAATACACAATGAGCACCATATAATATCTATTTTTACATTTATAATGGACTATATATCTTGACATTGTTTATTTAAGATCTGCACAGTATCTTACTACATCTTGTAAGTGGTTAGGTGTGGAGTGTTATTTGAGTGTTCCCTGTGAGGCTAATATTAATTTTGATGTGAGCTAGTTAATAATTTCATCTGAAAAAAAATGCAATGTTTATATGCTAGGTTACGTTTTATTTTGATGGTCCCCCTAGTCTATTTATAATGCCTTAAGAATACCCTTATAATGTATTATAAATATGGGCTTCATAGAAAGTGTTACCGAGATTTTTTTTTTTTTTTACAAAACTACTTCACCTATTAATTTTTTTTAAATGACTCTTGTCTGTCAAGTCAAAGTCATGGTACAGGCTATAAAATAATATTTTACAAATTTAGACATGCTTTTTAAACTAGATTTTTTCTTCAGTTTGGTAATGAATCATCACCGCCAATCACTCATAAGCAATATCTGCACCGGGCCGCTCAACAAACTACGAGCAACAACAAATATGTGTGGGGAAAAATAGCTAGTAAATAACCCAGTAAAATTTCTGTGAAGCTTTTAGAAACTAGATCATACAGTTTAACTTTTGAAATTGAGTTCCAAAAGCTTAGATCTTACATAAAACGCATCTTCAGGTTGTTTTACACGGCGTTATTTGATCAAATGGCATAATACCATTCCTCGCATCTTCTACCTCACTGAGGCACGGAGCAAACTGCATTAAGGAGAATTACAATGAAATTAAATCGGATTCTCTTCCTTGGCTAATGCTGTGAGCTCACCATCGCCTATACCTCAATGACAATTTACCTTCCCGGATGGCTGAATTCTGATGAGCAGACTAAACCTGAACATTTTAGCCATGACTGACTACATCCAGTACAAATAATTGGAGAGATAATTTACAGTTTGTTTGACTATTTAATTACAAGGAATTCAGATCACGCATATCTTAAAAGCAAGTGAACCATGGCAGCATCCCATACACACATCTGCCCACAAACCACATGCTCTATTAAACCGGTATTGAGTTACTATAATGATCTTATGGGCTCAGGAAGCGAGTTGAGAGAACAATCAACTAATTTGACCTATAGGCATAGAGTCTTGTTTTGACAGTTCTGTCTGAGCTCAAGAGGCGAATAAAAGAGAATAAAATCAGTCATTCCCAGTGGTGACGCAACCGTACTATATCCTCACTAAAGTACTTTCTTCGCAGTTAGTTCCAATAAAAAGCGGGCGGGTTTGTTTATGAAAGTTTAATGTTGTGGAGTCTTTGTTTCTAGTCATTCTTAAACAAAAAAAGCATTAAAAATGCATTCATGCAACAGTGATACATTATTTTTACACAAGCACGGTGGGTTTCCTCAATTCAGCCTGTGTTTTTTTTTTCCATTCTTTTCTTCTCTTTTTCCTTTTTATTTGCAGAGACAGAGCTGCAGCAAACAGCATTCTATCCTCGCAGCCACCCAGGCAGATTCTGAAGAGGGCTCGCATTACCTGACAGCCAATGTCAGTGCCAGCCAGCCAATTTCATAAACATATGCACCAATTAAGAAATCCATTAATATCCATCATGTCCTGTCATAAATCATACAGTTTTGCAGCGTGTCTGACTATGTAATTATTGTTGAGCAAAAAGCGGAAGTCCTTGATTAGGTTGACTCATTATTTCCCCCCAAATGATTCAACTCAGCCCTGAAATAATGGAAAAGTAAAATGAAGCAACTCTGCTTCAATGTGTTTATAATTGCACATTTGGGCTCTTTGAAAAGGTCGGCCGGGTGGGATGCCGGTTTCCCTGCAGGCTCATGAATTCAACCAGCACTCTTACCCCCCGAGCGTCTCTCATCCTCCCGGATGTCCTCGCATCTACAGCCCAGAGGAAAGAATCGGATCATTATTTAAACCAGAGGAGACGTTTGCACCAAAGCATCTGCCAGGAACATAAAAGTAAATGTAAATGCAAAGTCTAAACTGAGGATTAGCGATACGTCCAATTTGTAACTAATTACAGATGGGAAGTCTTAGCTGAGCCACCGGAGGAAAAATTTGAGACAGATTAAAAAAAAAACGAATTAAGGAATATTCCCAGTTCAATACAAGTTGAGCTCAATCGACAGTATTAGTAGTATAATGTTGCTTACCACATAAAATAGTTTTGACTTGTCTCTCAAGGTTGCGATGACTGGAAGTGAATAGGGCCAATTTTCGGGAGAATTTAAAAGCAGAAATGTGTAGCTTATAATTTTATAAAAACACTTAAATGGATTCTTGTGTTAAAACTTGTGTATAATTTCAGCTGTAAAGTCGTTTGAGGGTTTTAGGCATCGTGTTTTTTGTGGAAAACAAAGTTGTAAAATTGGATAAAAATTTGGCAGTCAACAATATGCCACAAGTGCTGTCGATTGAGTTTAACTTGTATTGAACCCAGAATATTCCTTTAATTTGTCCGAACACGTTTGTTTTGTAATATTTTCTCACACTGAGTAGTGAATCAGGTGTATTTCTATTGTAATTCTCCCTTACTGAGTTCCAGCACTCTTGCTAAACATGGCCTAACTGCAAATCCAAATTCAGATTGGCTTGTTATTTCCATAGGTTGTATATCTTTAACCCTATTGATCTCACGGTGCAGCAATTTCTCTTAATTATGAAAATAACCCGATTTACAGTGGCTGCATATACAAGATTAAAAATATCCTTCAACCTGAATGCAACACGCCAGACTCTCAGTTATGTAGACTAGTTGGCGGGCAACCAGAGCTGACTAATGTCTCCTCGCTAGAGGGGGTTGGAAGAGAATCGATACCACCCAATAACCAGTTCTTCCTTTAGGACAGCAAGGAATGCGTAAGGCTCTGAGAGCAAACCCTATTAAAAAACGACACCATGGAGGCATGCATTATTGAAAGATTCCCCTTTCATGAAGCCAAATCAAAACAAAAAATAACTATGCATCCATTTCAAGTCTGCCGTTTGGATTATTGCCAAAGGGGATGTGCGTAAGTAAATGGTGTAATGGTAATAATACTGAGTTGCAGTATGTTTGGATTGTTGGTTTAAAGCACACTGGATGCACTGGGTCAATGAAGGCACTCTGAATGCAGGGAGGTGATCCACTCCACACAGATCAAAGTTAATGGGGGTTCGCCTTCGCGGCCTGGCCACATTAGTGGAGGCTCTCACGGTGTATCGATTAGAGCCCAGGGAAAAAGTTTAGTCATTATGTGAAAGCGGTGACGGGATGGACCAGCTCTCTGGGAGATCAATGATGTGCCCACAGCAGTAATCACCAGGCAGCTGATGATGTTTTCATTGGCCTAGCAAGTACTGGGAGAATGTGTTTGCACTTTCTGTTGTCCGTATCGTGTCAACAGACTGAGTGGCTCGTGGTGGACTGGGAACAGAATTGGGGTGTAAAGTCAACAATCATTTCGAACATTATACAGAAGCGATAGTGCCTCAGAGCACTAGATTCTTCCTAATGCACTCAGTGAAGGTGCGGTAAAAAAATGTTGTCTTCTTTTCTGAAGACGCTGTCTAAACAACAAATAGGGCGTTTGTTTTTTGCATGAACAACACACCGGGGGTCTGATGGAGCTTAGTGTTTTACATCCAGCAAAGTGAAAACCATTAAAAAATAAAATGCTTTTTTACCTTCAAGACATTGTACTGTAGTTTTAAAAGCTGAGCAGTGTTTTACACATTTGTTTTGACAGCGGTCTGGTATACTCCTATCAGTGCTGAACTGATTAAATATTAGGTCTTCCAGCATTCTCTGCAGCTTTTCTTCTGTACAGCGTATGATATGTTAACATGTGTCTCAAATCCCAGTGCTTTTTGGGCATTATATTCACACTAATTATGCTACTTTCTAAGATAATTTTGTTCAAGGTTTTACTCAACACTCTGATAAGCCAAGGGAAATACAGTGGGTATAGAAAAGAATCACTCTCATTTGAAATAATCACATTTTGTTGCTTTGCAGACTGAAATGAAGACGGATACAGTTTTTGTTTTATCCAGCTGTATTTACTGAGTGCAACTTATAACATCCAAGTGAAAGATATAACACCAATATGTCAGAAAAAATAAATAAATAAATAAACAATCATTGAGTTATTCTTTTCTATACCCACTGTATAATTTAGTATGTAGTGACGTAATTATAGATTTAAAAGTGTTATTTGACGCAATAATTAACCTTATAATGCATGAACCAAAAAATGACCAATGTTAGAATGAATGGTTTTCTTCAAAAAATAGGTGTCCTATTAATTAAATAATTAAAATATTTTAATACACAAATGTTTTAATATATTAAACGTTTATATGTCCACTTTTTGTATATACACATTACAAAAGATGAAAATATATTTTTTAATGCAGTACTTTTTCTAAACAAACTCAAAACTAATTTAGATCGGCTGTAAAGCGTATTCTAGCCTGAGGCTTCACTCCCAACATTTCTCACAGACCATGTGAAAATGATCTTTGCAGATGAGAAAGAACATTTCACAAGATTTGCACCTTTCTAAGCATAACTTATGGACAGAGTTTGCACCTCTTTCTTTGTTCAGGCATTCAACTGTCTGTTTTTTTTTTTTTTTTGCCTACTGGTTTATGAATACTGTGAATTCAGGAATTCACATTATTGCTTTTCAACTACTATATAGTAGGAGGTATGTGTATTATGAGTCTATACATGCTGGGTGGCTGAGGCAAATTCTTGGCTCAGAGGAAAAAAGTCACAAGAGATTTTTAAATAATCCGTAATGTTTTAAGAAAATAATCTTATTTGCAAAAATGTATCCAAAAAATACTGTCAAGTCAAAATTCCATAGCAAATTAAAGGGATATTTCACCAAAAAATTTAAATTCCGTCATCATTTACTCACCCTCCACTTGTTCCAAACCTCCATGAGTTTCTTCTGCTGAACACAAAAGAAGATATTTTGAAGAATGTTGGTAACCAAACCGTTGACAGTAGCCATTGACTTCCATTGTATTTTTATTTTTTTAACTGTTTGGTTACCGAGATTCGTCAAAATATCTTCTTTTTTGTTCAGCAGAAGAAAGAAACTCATACTGGTTACAGACAAGTGGAGGGTTTTCATTATTGGGTGAACTGTCCCTTTTAGATTTTCAAATCAGTTTCTTATGTGGACATTGAGTCAGTTCACTAGGTTTTGAAACGGGCATTTGCTTAACAAATCCCTCGTGTTTTTCTTCAACATTGTCCATTTAAAACCTTTTCTGAATCACATCCATATTCTCATATCTGAAATGTCCAATATCGCGATAGACTTCTCAGGATTCTCTCTTAGCACGATCAACATATCTGTTCCATTGAGAGCGGAAGTGACCCTTTCTATTTGAAAAGCAATTTGCCATTGTCTGCACCTCAGGGACACACACCTATGCCGTCGCACTGGTCGAGAGCTGTGACCTCTGTGATCTTTCTACAGACTGATTTTAACCTTCACTCTGAAAAAGAAATCTCCAACGCGCTCCCTTTTGGCTTCAATCACAAGAAGCCTGATTCAGAGCGCCGGCGTAGACGTGCTGAGAGATGTGGGGTGTTTTATACTGCTGAGAATGTAAGAGGATAATGAGAAAGAGTTCATTTTTCAAAGTGCTGAGAGGCATGTGATGGTCCCTCAGCTATTGTCTTGGTGTCAGGGCAGATGAATGGGACAATATGGGGGAGAATAGCTTGAGACTGAAAAACGGAAGACAACACAGGGCAGAGAATGAAAGCAACTAGACAACAGCATTAAAAGCGCTACCTCCCGTTCCCTCTCAAGCTCTCTGTGTCATATCATATGCAATTCATCATTCCGCATGCCCCTCGTGGGAAGAGCCATTCCTTTTTAAGGTAGCACTTCGAATCGCTTCTCAGAAAATTGCGATACGCCTTCTCATTACTTGCTTTAAAGTTTCACATTTATTCCTGGAAAAACGTCTGACAGCCATTCGAGATTAGAACATTCGTGATATTTCCGAGGAATGAACGCTTTGACAGCTCTGTCAGGGAAAAGTGAGAAACTAAACACAAATATGCCAACTTATTGAGTGCTCTTTCTGTAAAGGACGTCCCATCGATCTGTCATTGCATTCTTTTAAAGGGATTCAATGATTTTGGGGTCAATAGAACGCTGTTAGCGGCTTGTCTGTCAGAGCTGTCTGCTTGTAAAGGAGTCGAGCGAAAATGTCAACTGATGTATCTTCATATCTCTCCGTCTGCTGTTTCCTGATGGCCGTGCACAGTCAGGCAGGCTGTGTGATGTGCATTGCGTAATTCTCTCAAATAATTCATAAAACGCCTTGCATTTGAGATGAAAAATTTGACTACAGTAGACTATCCTCCCATGTATCACCAGGCAGAAAGTCGGATAATGCTTCATGAAGTTTTCGGCACACTACATTCATCCCGCATTCAGGATCAGACAAAACATGGTGACGATGAGAAATGCCACCAAGATGGTGAAATATTTCATGGCATTACCGTTGTGAAATGTCACAGGCCGCTGGCTAAAGCTGCGGAACGTCCTCAGGGGCTGTGCCTTTTCGCATTGAGCTTCGTAACTGATTGAATAAATATTCATTATGAAAATTGGATGTGAAAAAACAGCTCGTATTGCGAAATATTGCCCAGATCTATTCTCCGAGAGCTTTCAAGCCAGAGTATTTATCTAGTCAATTGAAGCAGTATTACCATAATTGGTTTGAGACCAAACGACAAGACATTGTGGAGGGAGTCAGCTTCATGCTAAATAATTTCAACAATATGAACCGAATTTCTGTGCAATTTCGCTTTGAAATGTCAATGGAAAAACATCAAAGTGCATTTCATCAGTGCTAAATGAAGGTACTGCAGTATGATAAGACATCCCTTAAGGGTCATTTATGAGCTGTTTTGAATTGATAAATGGAAATGAAGGAAATTGTGAGGATGAGTCCCTGAAGATATAAGAAAAATAATACTGATGCTTTTAGTTCTGTCAAGATCACTTCAAACATGATGAAAAAAGCTGGACTCTTTCAGAAGGATATTCTATAGAGATTCTCATAAACCTCGATACTTAGAGCCTGAATGCTAACGTACAGTAGATGCTGGCAAAAACTAAATAGTATGTATTCGTGGCTGCAATCTACTGTACATACAGTATGTTAAGCTTGTTTGTCGGTAATCCTCCTGTAAAAGCTCTTCTCCACACACTCTTTAAGTTTTTGATGCTAAAGATCATTAATATATTCACTCTTCTGCTTTGAAGTATGAAAATGCCCCCATCATGCAGTTATTGTGCAATGCTGTGTATTTAAACACGGGGATGATGGTGGAACAAGGCTGTGCTATTTATCTTTTTTCCCCTTTGTGTTTGCAGATAAGCAATTAAAATAAGTGGGTCACCCATTGTTGAGCGAGCACTTGAACCCATAGGCACAGAGGTTTTGTATCTGATTTTAACACTGATGCTTTTGTCTTGTAGTTCCCCAGGTCTTTATGCTCGGAGAGATGGAGAATGAGAGAGATATTATTCTGATGACAGGCTAGAAGCCCTTATTTACCTACAGTCTAATCTGCACATATAATGCGATTTTATCATTGGCATGTTCTAGCACCACTGAAAATACGAGGAGCCGCTCTGCAATTTGCTCGCCCCACGCAGGATCGAGTGCAGCAGCAACAAGCTTCAGCCATCCTGATCGACAGGCACCAGGACCTGTAAAATATCCCCAGGCCAGTGTGTCTAACCCCCATCCATCCACAGAACTGTCAGTGATATTGAGAGACTGTCAGACTCCTTCTCATGTACGTCCAAATCAACAGTAAATATTAGTCCTGCAGGGCCTCTGGGAGCTCGGTTACATCCCCTTTATTAACCTTGCAGCCCGGCTGTTTGATGTTAAATAATTACTCTGGCAGCTCCTGGGGGAAAACACGGCACAGGGCTCTTTCCGTCTCTTAGCCATGCTGCCGCTCAAGGGGCTTCACGTTTCACGCCGTCTAACACACATTCTGAGCATGAACCTTCATAGGGCAGTGAAAATAACAGTGTCCATGATAAAGGGAAAAAAAAACTTCTTCTTTTTTTTTCAAATGTTCTCTTTGTTCATGTTGGTTTCCAAAAACTTTTATACCATTTTGATGAAAAGTAACAACATGTTTCCCTTACATGTGAGTGTAAAAATCTTAATGCTGTTTTTATAATTCTTTTTTTTATTTTAATTTTTTTAAGTTTTTAAATATATTTTTGAAGGGAGAAAGATTTTTTTTGAACAAATATCATAATTTATAGTCATTTTGGAGGAGTTGCACCACATTACTTATTTTAAAATGTTTTCTATTCATATAAAATATTTCACATTTTCTGCACAATGTGATTTGGCAGACAATTAAAAAATATATTAAGAAGTGAAGCATTTTTTTTTGTTATATTACATTTAAGAAAGATCTTTTCTTAAAAATCTTTAGAAATAACTAATAAAATATATTTAATAGGGTTTTCTTTTCAAGAATTTCATTTTATGGCTTTTTTTTCAAGTTATGCTGTCAGTACAGTTGCATCATCCTGACATTTTTTTTTTTTTCACTTTATGCCACCCAAAAAAATATGAAAATGCATTTTAATTCAGAAATCAAAAACATGATCATCATCTTGGAAAATGTGTTTTTGTATGCATGAAATACATTTTTACTTTCATATTTGTACATTTTTTTAATAAATTTGTACACGCAGAAAAAAAAACTCAAAAGACCCTCATAAATTCAAAATAATGTATTTTGGTTTGGATAAGTAAGTTCTCCAC
>NW_015536497.1:432396-432927 GCF_001515605.1 Sinocyclocheilus anshuiensis | reverse complement strand
GGGGGGGGGGGGCAGTGTTACAGTATCACAGATCTAATTATGGGTTGAGGGGGTGTAAATAAGGCAGCTGAGACATACAATTCTCGCAATGATTTGCACTACAGTGGATGAATTATTTATGATGCTTGTTATTTGTGGCCTTACGCAGCTGGGCTGTGGAAACACGGGCCTGTCATGTTGATATCAAAACTCACACTGTTCTCCACAGTGCGGCAAACATGACTCTTGTACACAGAGCACCCCCACAAACCCCCCTCGACAAAGCACAGTCTGGAGTCCGAGCAGCATCCTCACTCTTATTCAAACAAACAGGGGCTTACTCTAATCCTTGCTTCCTGTCTCCCCGGCTTGTTTCCAAGGTAACGTGTCAGAAGAGACAAGAGCGCTTCTGACTGCCTCCACGGGGCCAGTTCCCCTCCTTTGCCCAAATTCGTTTTACTTCTGGTCACATGATACCTGTTCCCATGACGACCAGGTTGAGGACAGCCTGAGAGCACGCGAGCAAGGGGAGCTCCACAGGTTCTGACAAAA
>NW_015536497.1:410326-431612 GCF_001515605.1 Sinocyclocheilus anshuiensis | reverse complement strand
GGGGGGGGGGGGCAGTGTTACAGTATCACAGATCTAATTATGGGTTGAGGGGGTGTAAATAAGGCAGCTGAGACATACAATTCTCGCAATGATTTGCACTACAGTGGATGAATTATTTATGATGCTTGTTATTTGTGGCCTTACGCAGCTGGGCTGTGGAAACACGGGCCTGTCATGTTGATATCAAAACTCACACTGTTCTCCACAGTGCGGCAAACATGACTCTTGTACACAGAGCACCCTCGACAAAGCATAGTCTGGAGTCCGAGCAGCATCCTCACTCTTATTCAAACAAACAGGGGCTTACTCTAATCCTTGCTTCCTGTCTCCCCGGCTTGTTTCCAAGGTAACGTGTCAGAAGAGACAAGAGCGCTTCTGACTGCCTCCACGGGGCCAGTTCCCCTCCTTTGCCCAAATTCGTTTTACTTCTGGTCACATGATACCTGTTCCCATGACGACCAGGTTGAGGACAGCCTGAGAGCACGCAAGCAAGGGGAGCTCCACAGGTTCTGACAAAAGAGAGGACGGGGACTGAGATCAGCCTAGCTCCTCGAAGTCCACCGATATTACACACCGCTTAAATGCATCGGCAGCCGGGTGGATCTCAGGTGCTTTTGTTAAACGGAGAAAAACATATTGTATTTCAGACAGTCCAGAAATCACTCTACGGTGTGATGGATCCAAAGCGGCTTCAAATGAACACCCTCTCCAAAACAACAATAGCATGTATTGGAACGAACTGCAATACGGGGCTCATCATCAAATACTTGGGCACATATTTTCTTGCTTCCCTGTTGCAGTTGTGTTGCTATGGGAACGTAATTCAGAATGACAGCATTTGAATAAAGGTTTTGATGTTAATTTGGAGGAAAATCACTTGGCTGAACCTGTCCAGGGAGAGATGCGATGTGTTCCACTTCCTCACCTTTTCATTTCTTCACCAGGTTAATCCTTTGTGATTGTACGCTCGAGAGCGTAAATGTCTCCATTACGGTCCTAAAATATGAGCAGCTGCCGACAATTATCATCAGATTGAATTCACATGACTGGAGTAAGACTCGAAGTATCGTGCCTTAGACTTTAATGTGTTATCTTGCGGAACAGTGCCCGACTTCTTGGCTACAGTGGGCGTAGAAGAGACCCTAAGGTTAGAAAAGCTGAGAAGCACATGACCTTCTTGTAGTCACTGTAAACCTGCACTTTCTCCAGGCCTTTTAGCTTGTGTAAAGATCAGACGGGTTGGAATGGAGCCATCAGATGCCACAAGAGCCCCAACTGAGTAGCGAGAGCCAGGGTGGTTTGGCCTCAGACACCTGTCCCTTCTTACTTCCTCTCCTGAGCCCGATGGATCCAGCTGCATTGATCCAGGCTGCGATGTAGTAGGTGGTTCGTGTCTGATGGCCATCGACTTGGCTCTTCACACACTGTCCAATGCCATCGGAGACCTTAGGGACCTATAAGACTTATGCGAGTGTCTGCTGGGTTGGGATCTTCTCCTGACAACAGTATTAAAGGGTTAGTTCACCCAAAAATGAAAATTTGGCTGCACTTACAGTCTGTGAGTCAGAACAGCCGGCACTGTAGTCTACTCTACCAGTGAGAATAAAAGATATGCCTTCTTTTTTTGTGTGAACATTTGGGCGGTTTGTCTTACTTTAGCAAAGGAAAACCAGTCTCCTCTTGGCTTATATCGAAATCCTCTTCTAATTAAAAAAAGTTAATTAAAAGTACTTCTAATTCTTGACCGTTGTTTTGTTTTGATCTCTCCCCTGCGTTTCCGCGTGCATCACTTCTGAGCGGCGCATGCGCAAAGCCGACCTCATACGTTATTCCCCCGGACCTGCTTCTGTTTACAACAGTGAGCACAAGCTAGATTTAAGAACGCAGCCTAATTTTCATTTTTGGGTGAACTAACCCTTTAAGGTCACATCTGGATTTGGCGCAGTAATAGAACAGAAGGTGGTGTCAAACCCAAATCCAGACGGGCACTATGGATGATCAGACTAAAGCTCATTTATCTTCAACTGGAATCCTCACAATTCTGTCTGAGTTTTAACCTGACAGTCCATCAGTGTTATGTATCCTGGCTGTTACTATTCCACATGTGAGTCAGACTCCTGGAGCTGCCACGTAGCTTCAGCTGACAACCTCATGCATTTCCTGCCACTGTGACTTCGCAGGAACACAAATCACCTTGTGTGGCCATTAAAAACCAACAAATGGAGCTCCAGACTCCTCTGATTCCCCATCCAACCAGTCATGCTGATTTATTGTCCTCCAAACACCCAGAGAGCCAGCAATAGATCAGAAAGATTCACGCTTTCCTCGCTGGAGCAATATGAACTGCTTCCACGTCTCACAGGAAGAAGCAGATGATTAGGGTCACGCTGGCAGAGTCGATGCTGACACGCTCCTCTGAATCAGAGCGGGCTTCCCCAGACCTAGGGAATCCTGGGAAACCCTCGTTGTGATCCATCTGCCATACTACTTACTCAGCATCCAGGCCTACTTGGGAGGTTTCTCGGTTTCTATACTTTGGCCTCTCCCTTCTTCCTTTGTCTCATCCATCATTTCCCTCCATCCTCTGCATTCCGCTAATAAATCACCACAGTGGAGGCCTTGGCTGCTAAGCTCAAACCCGCAGTGCGCTGAAAACCTGATTAGTGCCGTTTACCCAAATGATTTATTGAAAACAATTGCCTCAACTAATTCTAGCTGCCTAATTTAATTTTTTTCTCATATCCTCAATTCATATGTGAGAAAATTATGTACGGCAACTTGAATGACTCAAGGCGATCATTTTCCAGAAAACGTCAGACCGTAGTCGACAATTTAGCTTTATCGGATGACTGTATGTGTGTTCTGGCCTGGGCTCTGTTTTGCTGAATGAGAGGAGGTTAGAAAGAAATGCAAGAAATGCAAATTACAAGGTCACACACACACGGTCTGAATTTCATTCCGATGATTGGCTGTGAAGGTTCTGACCCTGCTAATATCTCTATTTCACCTCTCTCATTTCACGCCTTGCCTTTCAGACCATAGGGAGAAGAGTGGGAAATGATATGGTAATATATTAACCAATATAATGTAACATTAGAGCCTAGTCAGAAACTCTACCACCGTGGAGCATTTAATGAAATAGCCATGCTTTTCTGTGGCTGTACAGCAGCCGGTTTTGATTTTCGCAGACTTGCCAAGGCTTCGGTCTGTGTTTTTACTCTCCCTGGATATTGATGTTGTTTAACATGAATTACACAATTAGGAGTTGTTCCTGGATCGACATCCTTTGTTGTTCCTGGAACTGCATTCCCATCAACCAATTGCCAGCCCTTATTATTTTACAGCTACAGTTATAGCAATGATTGGTTGATCCAGCAACAGAAAAATATGTCAATACAGGAACTTAACCTTGTGTAAATCATTTTCTGCTGATCTGACCTATAAAAAGACAAAATGAAGTAAACTTTTGTCAAAATGGAGTTTTAAACAGGTCTCTTAGGCCATGAGTTTCCAATCTGGGATCTGCAAAAAATATATTTAACAAAAATGCTTATATAGTAACGTGTCAAGTAAACTATCTTGCCTTTCATATGCTCAAGAATAGCTTTTATTTGTTCAATAATAGTTTTACAAGTTAATTAAGTTTTGGTTTCAGTTTTTGTTTTAGTCCAATACATTCATAAATGAATTAGCATACAATAAGAAAGGTATACCTTTTTTTTTTTTTGGTTTACCAGTATCATTCCCCAAGAAAGTCAGTCTAATTGTGCTCATACATTTAATGTACCCATCTAACATGTAAAACTATATCTATATCTGTGTTTAGCCAAGCTTTAAGTTAATAGACTACCGGGAGTAGAAAAATTAAGTCTTTTAAAATATCCTTCATGGTTCTCTGGGACCAAATTGGTGATATGGTAATATACACCCAAGAGGACCGTATGATAAGGGGGAATGAAGTCATGTAAAACATGGAAGGTATGATATGTGGATATGAGAAAGTATATCAGCAACATAATGTGTTATTATGGCAATGAAATGTAATAAATCATTCTCACGATATCCAAATGATTCAGTTTTAACATGTGGATAAATCTGCACACCCTGAGCTCTTACAGCAAATGTGTGAAATTCAAAGTGAAGTGGAGCTCCGGTCTTTAGCACTAATCAGATGACTGCTATCCATATTGACTCTCAAATAGTCAGAATAATTCAAATCTACATCAGAGGATATTACTTTGCATATTTACACAAGGATTTGCATATGTTGGAGAGAGAGAGAGAGAGCAAGAGAGAGAGCAAGAGAGAGAGTGAGTTCAGCAGCATTGCCAATATTGCAGACCAGGCTTTATTGCTGTTCCCAAAAGGACTGCAAAGGAACCATTAAATTAGTGTTGGGCCAAGCGGTGAACCTTGCTGTCAGCATCAGCAGTATGGCGAATGGCTTTGTTATTGTATTTGACATACTAAGACAGATTATAAAATGAATGTCTACATTGTGCCTCCCAAAAAAAATTACCAATATTAACGGTGCTTTCCATTCTCTCCTCTCTTTTCAGAGAGTCCTTTTATCCACACACCTTCCGGTCCAAGAGATATGATAGCAGAGTCCATTACAAACATTATTAGCTCTTTCAGGGGCCTATGGAATATGTATATCTAAAGGAATATTTCACACAAATATTAGATTCTGTCATCATTTACTCACCTGCATGTCATTCCAAATCATAGCTTAATTTCTAATAATGTTGCAGTCATTGTTTTCCATGCGACTTTCAAGTTTCAAAAAGTACACACAAACATCATAAAAGAATCATAAAAGTGACCCCTACAACTTCTGAAGTCATATGATAGCTTTGGCGAAACAGACTGAAATTTAAGTTATTGTTCAATAAATTTCACTACTGCAAATGTACCAGTGACTTGAATGTGAGATGTCAGTCCAATTAATTTATTAATCATTCAGATTGTTTTTTTGTGAACTGGATTAAAAGATTGAATTTGTAAAAGATGGAATATATATATATATATATATATATATATAATTAGTTCACAAATTGGATATCAGTGTCAGTTCCCTTGACACCCAAACTTATTTATTGAAGTGAATATTTCAATTCCAGTCTGTTTTTTTGTTGTTGTTGTTTTTTTTTTTACTTTTGAAAGATTTATTGAGAAGTTTTGAAATAGTGTATAGTGCAAGTAATATGGACCACTATTATAATAATTTTAATGCACCTTTTTGTAGTTTTGAAGTCTTCATTCATATATTAAAAAGAAAAGCCTGAAAACTCTTTTAAAAAGTCAACTTTTGTGTTTCGCTGAAAAATGCAAGTCATTTATGTTTAGAGCGACATGGAGGTAAACTATTCATTTAAACTGGAGTGTCAGAGGCGGGGTCATGTTAAACCATGTTAAACAGAGGTTGGCTATCCTGGGACTAATTAATTACTCTGTGGCAGACTAATAATGCTGCTGCCATTAATTCACACAAGTTCATTAGGAACTGCTTCCTCTCTCATCACAGAGCTTTGCTGGAAATATAAGCCTGCCCCACGCTGAAATCCGGAGAGCACTCGCTCTTCGCCACTGCTCAGCTGTCTTCATTTGTTTTGGCCAGAATCCAATTCTCATGTCATTCTGACCCACTTACAATCTTTATTACTTGTTATTTGATGGGTCATGACCCAAAAATGTTTTGCAAGTCTGTTCTGATAACAGGGACAAAATGCTAAATGCAAATAATACAATGCAATTAACCAGATAACCATGCATAGTTAGGACAAAGACTGTATATACTAAAACAGTTCACTCATATTACTCTGAATAAGAGACAGTGTGACTCGCAATATGACAGAATAAGAACTGCCTTCTAAATGAAAGAGCCAATCGGCAACTGGTAAAGTTATCACATCACTGCAGCTTCCGTTATAATCTCCAGTTCCTATAGAAACAGTCAGTATTCTGAGATTCACACTTGGGACTGCACATGTCCACTGGTTGGACCAACCAGAATATATGCTTTTTAATGCTATTTAAAACAAATTTTACAGTATGGGACAGTTCCTCTTAGATTTTGTTGCTAATTTGAAATATGTTAATATGTAAATCTGAGTTTGGCAAGTAGTTTTCAGTTTTTCCCCATTCAGTTAGAAAGGAGTTGGTCTTGCATACTAGCTGCCTGAAGGCTTTAGAAATATGGCTGCTGAGCGATGAGATTCTGGTTAGGATTGTACACTTGGAAGAATACACTTCCTGTGTTATTTATTGACATCAAAGATGTGCATCCAATCAAACACTATTGAATTTTGGAGCAGAACATCTATAAATTGGTACTATGGCAAAAACTATAATATAAAATCACTTAAGCTGTTGTTTATAAAAATCGAATAAAATAAAGTTTAAAATAATGTAACTGTGTAATTATTATTTTTTTTTTTTTACTCTGAGGTATACATGGGTCATTACTTCAATTCCAAAATAAAATCTGAAGCTTGAAGAAAAACCATTTGAGAAGCACCGCTTTAATCTGTCAACAAGGAGATTTTCTCATAATGTCTGCCGTGACTTAGCCGAGGTTGTGTCGTGCCTCGGTAAATGCCATCGTCTCTTATTTAATTTGATCGGCGAGCCGGCATGCTATTCTAGAGTTATCAGTGTATTAAGATGATACAATAACTGTGTTTGTACTTGATTAAGAAGTCTTTGTTCTGCGGTTGTCGCTGGGTAAATTAACTTGACAGAGTCACCTCAGGGTGGTGAGTAGCAGATACAGATACAGTCAAATTACAGTGCTGCCTTGGCCGTGTGTGTGGAGGATCTAACCCAGCGGTGGATCGATACGGCTCACCGTCCAGCACACAGCCAGCCATTAATCATGCCATCAAGCCTGTCGGCCTCCATATAAGGCCATCTGCCTCAAAGGACTGTATACAAACACTGCATGGCTCCTGTGCTGAGGATGCACTCGCACAATTCCCACCATCACATCATGCGAAATCCAGTCGCTAAGTGAGGGACGGATATAAGAGCGCAATCCCAGAAGCCTTGGGAGGTTCTTACGCTGACGGGATTACTGGCTTTTTCTGTTCTGGCTCACCTGACAAACCCATTTACTCACTCTGTATATGCACACAATAGGAGTTATAGTGGAAATCGCTGGAGGGAAAGATATAGAAAGCAATTGAGAGGAAGGAGTGTGGGTGTGAGAGAGGAAGTGAGAGGGAAACTGAAAACAATATAATTCCTCGTTGTCTTCAGTGAACTGGAACTAGTCTCCAAGATATTATGGCCTCATCTTCTTTGTGGTTGGTTGGTGACATTTGGGCGCTCAAGCTCCCTGAAGACTGGTGTGGTATGGCAAAGCTCGATCCCTCCCCTCAAGCTCCAGCCTTGTGCTAATTACACCCGGCTCCATGCTGATGAGACGTGCAGCTGTCAGGCTCTCCACTTGTGCTATAAATCACCGTTCCGTGGGCTTTGTTTATCTGATTGGACGGGCTATGGGGGGGAGCCGGCGAAAGCTCTCCTATCTCTCCGCCTCAGATCCAGCCCGCTCTGCTCCTTTCCTCTGTCTGCCAGCAGGTTTAATCTACACGCTCAGACGGAGTCAATTCTCTACCTCACTGTCGCAGGCTCTAGATGCGCCGCATGGTCTCAAATTGAATTGCAGACGCAGACTGTGGCATCAGGCCATGTTACCCCACACACTGTCCTCTGTCATCACACTCCGTGCACAGATAATGCCAGAACAGTGAAGCTCAGAGATTCTGTTATTATGGCTCTGTTAAATTGCTTTCACGTGTTTAGGACTCTTGCCAGTCTCATTTTAGACCGGAAGAATAGAGTATTTTTCTCGCTTGAAAGATGTGCCTGCTGCATATGTGCCATACATTATAATGGTTGACTGATGAATTTTTTTTTTTTTCGTGAATGTATTGTGACAAGTTTGTATATAATGGGTACTTGTCCTTGTGTTGTATACGCACCTTCTGTGAAAATGAATTTCCTCTCTAAGGACAAATAAATTATCTATCTTCACTAAAATCACTTTCCAGAAATCACTTTCCAGAACATTCTTGTAAAATCACTTTCCAGAACATTCTTGTTCACCATTCCTGGCTGGTGGAACGATCTTCCCACCCCTATCCGGAATGCTGAATCTCTGACAATTTTCAAGCGACAGCTGAAAACTCATCTCTTTCGAAGCTACTTGACTTCATCATAAAAAATATTTAAAAAATTATATCTCTTTACTTATTCCTTCTCTTTCTAGCTTGTACTTACTTGAACAATGTCTAGAAACTTGGTATTACAAGCACTTCCTGTATCTGTTTGCCTCTTTAAGAAGAATCGCTTTATGTATCCCCCAATTGTAAGTCGCTTTGGATAAAAGCGTCTGCAAAATGACTAAATGTAAATGTAAATGACTAAATCTATCTTATCTATCTATGTATTGTACTTTGTGTAAAGCGATAGTCCACTCAAAAATTGTATTTCTGTCATCACTTATGTTGTTCCAACCTGTAGGATTTTCTTCTGTCGAACATGCAAGAAGAAACTGTTTGGTTACCAACATTCTTCCAAAACTGTTAAGCAGAACTGTTTGGTTACCAACATTCTTCCAAAACTGGTAATCAAAACTGTTCGGGACAAACTTTCTTTCAAAACCATTAAGCAAAACTGGTTGCTTTCCAACATTCTTCCGAAACTGCTTAGCCGAACTGTTTGGTTACCAACATTCTTTCAAAACAATTCACTATTAACTAACCTTTAACTAAAGTGAAAGTGAAAGTGAAGTGACATGTGGCCAAGTATGGTGACCCATACTCGGAATTAGTGCTCTGCATTTATCCCATCCAAAGTGCACACACACAGCAGTGAACACAAACACACACTGTGAACACACCCCCGGAGCAGTGGGCAGCCATTTTTTGCTGCAGCACCCAGGGAGCAGTTGGGGGTTCAGTGCCTTGCTCAAGGGCACCTCAGTCATGGTAATGAAGGTGGGTGAGAGCACTGTACATTCACTCCCCCCCACCTACAATCCCTGCTGGTACGAGACTCGAACCCGCAACCTTTGGGTTACGAGTCCGACTCTCTAACCATTAGGCCACAACTTCCCCACTATGACTTTTGCTTTAATAAACTCCTAATTTGATGCTTATTAATAGTTGGTAAGGTAGTTGTTAAGTTGCTTTATAAGTACTAATAAACAGCCAATATGCTAGCAATATGCATGCTAATAAGCAACTAGTTATTAGTGAGAATTGGTCCCTAAAGTGTTACTGAATGCTCATTTGTGGGTGAACTAATCCTTTAAAGAGTGTGAATGTTATTAGATATAATACAAAGAGTTCTGCCCAAAAACATTGTATACATGTCATTGTTCTTAAAAATAAAGGTCCTTTGAATGTATCTTTGATGCATTTTAGCTGCTTTTTGTTATTAAGAACCCTTTTTATTTATATAGTGTACATTGGGCCCTTTTGAGATTAAAACATTATTGGCAGTTAACTGTCTGAAAATGTGTGAAAATTGTACCTTTAGGGTTACAACAGTTTGTCATTGAGGCAGCAGCTTCAAGGATACACCTTTATATTTTATCTATCCCTTAAAGTTCTTTAAGTACTAATATGTGCCTGTTAGGAATAGATACCATATAAAGGTGTCCCTTTGAGGGTATTGCCTCAGTGACAAGATAGAGGACTTTTTAATCCAGTATTGAAAAACTGTGATAACTATAAGTGCTTATTCATATGTAGAAATAACAGTTACACTGTGTATGAAATAGCTATTTGTTCAGTGTATTAAAATGACTAGAAATCTGTTTTGACGCCTTTTAGGGAGTATAATTTCTATTTCTTGTTCAAATCATTAGCGAACCGTATAATGGAATAAGTGGAATTCTGGATTGATGTCTGTTTGGTTAACCTCATGTTCCCTTGGACCTGAAAGAGGAAATGGGCAGGAACCCACATTAACTCTGTTACTGGTGTTTAATTATATTCTCCAGGCCGTGTCGTATTAAAAGCTTTGCTTGCCTGCTGGACCCTGGTTGCACAGCGAGGGCGTGTAATGTAGATTATTAATTGCCCTGACACTGTCACAAAGCGTTTGTAAAAAACAAACATCCAGACTCGATCTTTATTAGAATCACAGTCCTCTCAAAGCAATATGTTGGTTTTTATTGTTTTGTTTGTAATGATGTAGAGCTCTTGCAGTGTTTCACCCAGTGGAAGATCTTTGGCTTTGCTGGGGAAAAAACTCGGCCATCATAATGTGTCTGTAGAGTAACACTGCATTCATTTGAGTTATCTGCGCACACAGTTCACCAGCGCACAAACACTCGCACAAGTAGGGCTGGGTATCGTTCAAAAATGTTCGATATCGATACCGATACCGATACCTTGACTTCGATACCGGTTCCTGAACAATACTTTTTTCGATACCAATTTTATGAAATCAATTTTAACAAGATTACATTATCTAACAAAAAAAAAACGGTTAGCTGTGCGGACACGGCTGAGCGCCAGACGGAACGGAACGCGGAAAGTGAAGTATACCCGGGCCTTTATTGGCTCACTGACGGTGATGAGATTAACCCCTTAGGTATCGAAATTTGGTACCGAACGACGAGACGTTTTTCGATACTCGATGGTATCGAGGCAATTCGGTCGGTGCCTAAAAAGTATCGAACTCGATACCCAGCCCTACGCACAAGCATGGGAAAGCAATAGAAATGTGCTGCTATGTGCCAGCACACACTAATACACACTCTGGTTATCTTAGCGCACAGCTCTCTCTATTGCGGGGAACCATGTAAGTGTTCATGTGTGATTATTACATTGGTTTCCATGGTGACCGAGCAGCATGCCAGTAACAATGCGATTGAATGCCAGTCGAAGACCTTTGAGGAAACGAGCACAGATCCCTCATAGCAGTCCAACAGACACAGTTTAAGCCACAATCATACATCTATTCTTTAGCCTTTTACATAAAGGAAAAACTGCTTGAACAAGTGGTAATTGGTTTCGCCTATCTAGTTTCTTTTGACACGGCCTGTATTTAATTAATGTGCTTGTACAAGTAAAAGTCCCTTTTATGTTGCAGAGTTTTAGTGGAATTCAATTTAATATTAAAGAAAAAAAATGGAAGTAGGTTTATTTATATTCAGAAATGTCCACTGACTTTTTTTTTGTAAAGATTATTAAATAATTCTCCAGTTGATCCAAGTTAAACGGTAACACTTTAAAATAACGTTCAGTTTGTTAACACATTAGGCATAATGAGCTAACAATAAATAATAGACTACATATTTTATTAATGTTTAAAAGCTGTATAAATGAACTTGAATTAACAATGTTGTAAAATTAGCATAAAAGAACAACTAAATAATTATATGCGGTAAAATTTAATTTTTACATTACGTAATGCATTACGTAAGGGATAACAAGCATTATTGTGTAATGTGTATCATTATAATAATAATGTGTATCATTATTGCAAAATAAACCCAGAAAAGGTGATCAGGATGCCGGCATGGATACATAAATACCTTAAATATTGATTTGATATTGAGTTTAAATAATTTTAGCATTTTACCTGTATATTAGCTTAAAGCCTCTGCTAAGAACAAAAAATAGTCCATGAAGATGAACAACACCATCAGCCTAGCAACAGGATGAAGACTGCAGCTATATTGCATTAATATTAATGTTGTCCTCTGATGTCATTTTCCTTATAGTAGTAGATGCAGGATGGTGGCAGTATGAAATTCGTAAGTTTCATTTGATCTGCTTATGGCCTATTGCTTAGGTTTAGGGGTGGGACCTTCATGCTTACGTTTTATTTTCTAAAAAATTAACATTGCCATGTGAATCTCATCGTTAGTTCGTATCGATTTTACCACCTCGTAAAATGTGGTAGGATTGGACATGAAAGTAGTGCGGATTCAGTTTCCTAAATCAGCAAACTGATATGACAACAGTGAATATTAGGAAATATCATTCCGCTGAATGCACGTGATTGACCAATTAGAATCAAGTATTCCAGAGAGCTATATAATCATTTTACAAAATATTCACAAATTAAATTTTAAGTGATAGTTCACCCGAAAATGAAAATTCTGTCATGATTTACTCAACCTCAAGATATTCCAAACCTGTATTAGCACAAAATAAGATATTTTGAAGAATGGGGGGGGGGGGGTGTACTATGGAAGTCAATGGCTACCATCAACTGTTTGGTTACCAACATTCCTCAAAATATCTTCATTTGTGTTCAACAGAAGAAAGAAACTCCTACAGGTTTGGAACAAGTGGATGGTGAGTAAATGATGCCAGAATTTTCATTTTTGGGTGAACTATACCTTCAAGTGTTATGGTTGAATTTGCATGAAAATGATGCCACATTCTGAATATAGTGAAGTGGACCAACAAAATCAACATGATGTGCTACTAAACAACATGACCACCAGCTAGACCAGCACTAACTAGCATGGTAATCCATGCTGGGTTCCACAGTAATGAGACTAGAATTTGAAGTTGACCCTGCAGCCATGGTATCAGCCTCTCTCTCAAGACCCTGTCTATGCAACTTCCTTTTGTATAAAGGCATTACATGCTCAAATATGCCTCCTGCAGATGTAAGTAGAAACCCCCCTGGCCGCCCCCTACCCGCATAGAAGCATGCGCACAGAGCAGTGCCCGCTGCGTGCAACAACAACAGGCCCGAGAAAGCTGGGACTACAACAATATGACTGTCAATCTCACAGTGTGGGCCTATGTACGGAGAAGGTTCAGCTCAGTCAATCGTCTGCGGGCCCCGGTAGACACAAGCACCCCTGGAGCATCTAATGTGGATTATTGTGCTTTGTCAGCCAGTGAGGGCTCAAAGCAGAGAGCAGCAAGACTTCTCTTGCCTCAGTGTGCTTGAACTCTAAAGAGTCTCTTGACCCTAGACGGTGGACGAGACACAGCTATAAAAAGTCCAGGTCATGGCAGTAACCCCTGTGGTGGTGGAGTGGTCAGGACCACTGGGCTCTGAGAAACCGTCGTATTGAAGCTATTTGTTTGGCTCTTGTGTTTTCTAATCTATGCCAGAAACCCGATCAGTGACTCTCACTTTCACAGCTCAGAGGCAGTCTGTTGATATGACATGCGGTGGCTTCAGCCGACATTGATTGCTTATTCTGCTTTATTGCTATCAGATCAGGAACATATTCACAGGATTTTTTTTCTTTCTCCTATTTCTCTTTATAAAGTTAATATGACATACTTCTTAATTAAAATCTGAAAATTGCCTAATTGTCAAACATTCACCTGCCTTTGTTTTAACAGCCTAAATTGAGCGAGATATTCAATTATCTTGAGAATCACGCCTCATATGTTAACAAGGCGCATCTGTATTCTTGAATCCACCACCTCCCGTTTTCAGTTGTTTGATTGCACAATAAATATCTCTGACTTTGCAAGGTCTCACAGCAAAAGCTGTCACAGAGACCAAGGAGCTTCCTATGAGACATCTAGATGAAGTTCTTAGAGTTAAAAAAAAAAAAAAAAATGGAGAAGTTTATCAAAAGACTAGCAAAGCTTTTAACCTTCTGCAAAGAAACACAACACCCCCACAATAATATATAATAATACAGGCTACATGTGCAAACAAAAGTTTGGGGTCATTAAGATTTATTTTTTTATTTATTTTTTTAACATTTACATACATACAAATCATTTTGATTTCAAATAAATACTGTAATTTTGAACTTTCCATTCATCAAAGAACCCTGAAAAATAAAATATATCACGGTTTCCACAAAACTATTAAGCAGCACAACTGTTTGTTTTTAAAAATAAATTAAATACAAATCAGAAATGTTTCTTGAGCAGCAAATCAGCATATTAGAATAATTTCTGAAGGATCATGTGAGAATGAAGACCGCAGTAATGACTGCTAGAAATTCAACTTTGCATCACAGGAATGAATTACATTATAAAATATATTAAAACAGAAAGCAGTTATTTTAAATTGTAATAATATTTCACAAAATTACCGTATGCAGTTTGATCAAATCAATGTAGCCTTGGTAAGCATAAGAGACTTTTTTGAACAGTAGTAAATAAATATATCACATATGATAATAAGCAATATCAGCTACAGTAAATATCAGTAAAGTTGTGATTTCCCGTCACATTCGGTTACTCATTAGCTAATGAGTTTTACATTTTATTTGTTTCTGCTATTACTCCACAACGTTCATTTAGTAATAATAAAAATAATAATAATAATAATAATGGGGTGCTTTGTGTAAAAAAAAAAAGTATAAAATAATGTATATATAAAATAACAATTTCCAGATTATATTTTAATTAATTTTTTTTTTAAACATCACAATTACTATTTATCCTCAAACAGCATAATTGAGTTTAAAAATATATAGATGCCTTTATGTTGTAGGCAGGAGGTCCTTGGCATCAAAACATTTTGAAAAATCTAGGATCAGAGGACCAGGACTAACTGTTGTATATTTGCAAATTAAATCATTTTATTTCAGACACAAGGTGAAGATTCATTTGGTTGAGTAGCTTTGCAGCACATCAAAAAATAGAAAGGGTGTGTAGTAGCACAGTCTAAGTATGAACTTCCAAAAAAATAAATAAAATAAATAACACAATCCAGAAACTGCTACAATCAGGCCAACCTACCAACCCAAGCAACCAGACTAAAAGGGCATTTGTCTGAGAGGTGACCGTGAGCCGGCTGCAACACTGACAGAGCTGGAGAGATTTCATGCTGAAATGGAAGAACCTGTCTAAGCATCAACAATTCCTTCACAGATTTGGCCTCTTTGGGAGAATGGCTAGAAGGAAACCACTTCTGAGGAAGGCCGACATTAAGTCATGCCTAGGGGTTGCTAGAAGCCATGTGACAAAACCTGAAACCCTTTGAAAGAAAATGTTGTGGTCTACTGAGTTGTGGCCTGAAAAGAAAGTGCTGTGTTTGGCACAAACTAAACACACCAACACCTTGGAAAAAAGAAACGCTTGTTGCCAGCTAGAGCAGTGTGGATGGAGCCAAACACAGGCAAATCCTTCAGGAGAACTTGTTTTAGTCAGCACACGATCTACATTTAGGGTGAAGATACTTTTTTTTTTACCAGGACAATGACCCAAATCAACGCAGCACAAAATGACGAAACGACTTGAAAGTAAAGTAAAGTTGGCACTCACAAACGCCCCAGCCAGAGCCCAGACCTGATTCCAACCAGAAATCTGTGGTATGCCTGAAATTTTCAGTCCGATGGCACTCTCCAAGTTATTTGGCAGAAGAAAAGCCTTTCATTACAAAGAAATAGAAATTAGCATTCTTGGACTCAAAATATGAAATATGTGTTGTGAAGAAAGAAAAAATGAGGTGCAACAAGAACACAAATATTTTTAAAAAGTAGGTAAACACTCTCTGAAAGCACCATAAATAAATCTGGGACAATGAATGTGTCCATATGGAAAGGTTGGCACTTGGATTTGATCATTTGGTGTGTCAGGTCAACTGAAAGGACCATTAATTAAGGTGAATTAGTGTGCTGGTTGTGTGTATTGTCCATTCGTGCCATCTGTGTGTATGCGAATGTGTGCATGTGAGCCTGCATCCATCTGTTTAGGAAGCGTGGGAGCTCACAGTAACGAGTTGTGTCTCGGCTCATCGGCCCACGCACAGCTTGGGTCACTGTGGCGCCCAGCACATGTAAAATCACCTCCATCCAGATCTCCTCTCACTTCCTGCCTCTGCTTGTCTTCCAGCCATCATCTTTCCTTTACAGTGTAATTGCATTAACTTAAACAACTTGTAGAGATTAAATTTCTGGTTTTGATGAAAAATATTATCTTACATCATTTTACGTTAGTGTTACCAATTTTATTTTTAATAATAGCCGATATAATTATTAATATTAATAATGGGAGACTTGGTGACCCACTGCATATATGAATAAAATGCTTCTATTGGGCTTCTGATATGATCTCATTTGAGTTTATGTGATATAAACACATTTTTCAAAAGTATTAGATAATTATTTATGTGCAAAATGTTTTTAATGAGGGAAATGCACATTTAAATGGATTTTGTGCAATTTGATTTTAAATTAAAAACAAAGACCTAAACTTTTAATTTATCAAAGGATTTTTTTTATTTTCTACTTATTAGCAACAATTATAAACCTGATCAATCATTTTTGACAACAAAGCCTGTAATAAACATAACATCAAACTGAAATCTTGAAGGGAAAAATCACACAAAATTGGAAAATCGATCATAATTTACTAATTTTACATAATATGATTTCAGTTTACATCTTGATTTTTTTTTTCATTTAGATTAGAGTTAGATTGTTTTAATATATAATAATAATAATAATAATAATAATAATAATAATAATAATAATAATGTATACATTTTTATTCTTCCAAGTCATATGCAGTCCACTTGGAAGTTTTCTGAGGCCACTTGGTTTAGAACCACTGGCCTAAACTGAGCTCTTCCTGCATTAACCATCTTGGAAAACATATTTCTCACCTTTTTCATGTTTTGGTTTGGTTATGACAATTAGATAAAGTGCAATGATTCCGTGATCCCAAGAGCAACACTGCTAATAAAATATTGAGTGTCAAAACATTTTTCAAGAAAAATGTAACCTAAAATCAAAATAAAAAAAGTAATACATGTTGCATTACATTTTAAATGGAAACAGGTAAAAGTTCTAAATGTTATTTTATTTTATTGTGATATATCCAACAAGTTCTGTTTTGGATTCATGAGATTCACCCACATAATGCATCCTTCAGTACATATTCTGTCCTTCTAAAAAAATATTGTGACAAATGCTAAATAACTGAATCATATGAGCACTGCTGTTGCAAAATGCTAAAAATACTAAAATATGTCATCAAAAAGTGTTAAAATATTTGTGTGATGTGTAATAACACCTCATGTGCCTGTATTCGAGGGAAATTGTTTAATTTTCAAGTCTGTGAAAATATTTGCAAAGCAGCTAATCTTGAAAACTCTCACAGAAGAACCTGCCAAACCGAATGCATAACATATTCCTCACTAAGACTCAAAAATTTCAACATCCTCTCTCTCAATTGCTGTGTTAGAGTGTATGAAAAACACAATCGGGGCATCATGATACCCTCATAATCTAGTTCAATGCCTAAAATGTATAAGTTTAGTCTTTCGTATTGGATGACTGTGAGTGAACTGATCTGAGAAATTCTTTGGCTGTGCAGTCTAAACGGCTTTCAAGGTGAACTATCTATTATATCCTGGCCTAAATCATATACTTTTTTTTCACCATGATTGTTTTTTTTTCCCCTGCTGTTTTTCTCTCTCATCTCAATATATTCATTCTGGTTTAGATCGCTGATTCTTTAAACACCTTACAGGTACTTCTGACTTTAATGCAAAACAATCTGAGAAGGCTCTTTAGCAGTGTCAAGCATGCTAGGCGCCAAGACAAGTGTTCGACTGAACATTTATGTTCATTTATCCGCCCCTTGTATGATTCATCAGCAAGTTTTGCTGTAAATCTCAGCGTTTTCTTCAGCAGTATTTTGTTTTCGAAGGTCAGAAATCAGATTGGAGTGGCCAGTCATGCTAAACCACTGAAGTAATCAGAGGTTCAATGCCTCGCTCCGACAACACGCTGAGCTGCCTTCCACAACACTAAAGATCGAACGAAACCAGTTCTTCTGCCAGGAATATAAAAAAAAATGCACCAAATCATGTAGCACACTTTAGGCTTAGTACATCATTTTGACTGCCAACTGATTCCTTTATATTGCTCTACGATGAAAGAAATTAAGCTAAACTTTAGCAGATTAAAACACCCAATTTTTTTCCAGACAGTTTTAATTTTGCGATTTTATTTCAGCGTATTTGAACCGTGCGCTTCAAACACAGGCTGGTGATCAGCAGCTTTTATCATGAAGACAGCGTCTTGATAGGTGTGAAGAGACTGACAGATAAAAACAGATTGAGGAGCAGAAGCAAATGTGGAAATGCGCCAAGACGTCAGTCATTTCCGCGAGCAGGTTGGGCTGTCACAGTGGTTAAGCATTCAGGTACAGCTTAGGAGATAACTTGTTATGTTTACCGAGTTCTCAGAACAAGATGTTCACTTAAAACAGAGATTGGAGTGAGTATTGCGAACATCTGAGGGAGCCGTGTTTTCGTTTACACAGCTTCGGCGCAGTTGCTTGAAAGCGTGTCGAATGCTTATCTTTGCCGTTTTTTTCCCCTTACCACTGAGCTAATTTGCCTGGTTGTGAAAACGAGCTGGTGTGAAACAGACGCCCAGGTGGAAAAGATGAGAGACGGTTCAGTTAGTTTGTTGAAAAGGTGCAGAAGTCCTTGAATTAAATTATTGAGGGTCTGAACGCTTCTAAACATCAGCATGCACAGCGCTCTGCTGTAATAGGGCTCGTTTAGGCCGGGCATCAAACAATGTAATAAGCAATGCGTTTTGTTGCTGTGATGCTGACAGCTCTCTCAATCAGTTCTGGGTTTGAGGGCGGCAACAGATGTTTCTTCTAAAATACCTTGGGAGAAATAAAAGAAGAAAGGAAGGAGATAATAGTTGACCTACAGTAAGAATACAGAGCTGGAAATTTCATAGAAGGCATTTCAAAACAAAATAGAAGCGAATGGCGTTTGGTTCTCTTTACTACAACTTGTTGCCTTTTGGTGAAATGTGCAGTTCTGAAGGTGCAGTAAGTCACATTAAGGCTGGAATACACTTAGGGCTGTGCAAATAATCATTAGTAAAGCCAGTTCTGTGATTAGTAGTAAATCTCCAGAACTTGCTTTCAGATGGAGCGGCATTTACTACACAGAGCCGTAGATCACTGACAAGCTACGCAAAATCGCGTTCACAATCGGCAATGAATCGCCTGCGATTTTGAACGCGATATTGCGTAGCTTATCGTAAGCTTGCGTAACTACGGCTCTGTGTAGTAAATGCCGCTCCATCTGAAAGCACGTGCTGGAGATTTACTACTAATCACAGAACCGGCTTTACTGATGAGATGCGCATGAAAATCGCATTCGATTATTTGCACAGCCCTAAATACACTACATGATTTTTGCCCCGATTTACAGTCTGGAGAAGTTGACGCTATAGATGCCAAAAGTCTGCAAATTTGAGTTGACAGATTTCATAGTAAATTGTGTAGTGTATGATGGTCACAGACTTTGATTTTTTAGCTTCAGACTTTAATTCCATCCAGTCGTAGGATATCAAACATGTTTGATATTTTCAGCAGATTTTCAGTTTTCATTTGTAATGCATCATGTAAGGCACACCTTTCTGTGTGAGTTTGTTGTGATCGGAACAACTTTAAAGTCTGGTAGTGTATGATCCTCAGTTGTTTAGTGTATGACGACCAGTATTTCTTCTGTGACTATTACAAAGTCGTTAAGTGTATGATGCCTAATGTTTTAAAATCTGTTCAGATTTTAAAAGTCGTGTAGTGTATTCCAGCCTTTAGCCAAATTTAGCAGGTAAAAAAGTCCACTGTCTGTTGTCAATACTGTAGCGATATATGAGAAACAGCTTTCTGTTGGTCAACGTGGAAAATTCAGTTGACTATTAAACGAAATTTGCATGAGGAACTTTTTTGCTCTCAAGTGAAACTCCCGATTGCATGCATTCCCATTGGAATGACTGAATGTTGCCCACCAGCAACAGTAAAAGTGACCACACCTTGACATTGAAATGATCCATTTACATAATTCATGCAAATCTGAAGAGTTTTTATTTGAGGGAATTTGCATTTTTGTTCAGCCTGACTGCCATTTTTGTTCAGAGCAATTATACAGTATGTAAATAACATACATAATCATTTATTAGGCTGGAATGTGAGGTTTATTGATTTATAAAACTTCTTGTTTCTGTCCAAACGTGTATTATTTGAACTGTAAAGTTGTTTAAATCTTTTTTTTACAGACTTCATGTTACAAGTCATTTTACAGTTTTAGGATGTTACAACATTGGTGTTGTTTCAAAACAATATTTCTACCTAAACAACATGTACTGTAGTTTTATTAGAAACAGTTGCAGCAGCTGATTCTAATATCAAGTTTACACTGCAAATTTGGCACGGAAATGCTTTCTGAAGTGGCATTTAGGCATCTTTATGTGTCACAGCAATTATAACTGTTTACTTTAATACTAGGGGCTGAGATAGGTCTGAGCAGGCATAATTTAGTCTGACTTCAATTTGCCTTTATGTTAGAATTTGAGCAGGCACAAAGCAACCTAAACTCGCCTGTGTAAATGAGTCAATTCTTTTTAGTGATTCAAACACATACAGGTTAAACCTAACAGATTAAATCAGTGGCTGACCACTTTTGACAACGTGACGTTAAAGATACACATTGTGTGTTTTCTCAGTAGTATTTTATAAAATGGAATATGTTCAGGGCCGGATTTATGCATAGGCGTTTAGACACATGCCTATGCTTGGGGGGGCCCTATTACAATAAGAAGAAACAATTACTGTTTATTCTACGGCACCACACGGTCCAGGGGGGCCCCTGTGGAACATGAATTTTTACCAAGCAAGACATTTACCAAGCAAATACATATAACAAACATTAGGATAAAAACAACAAACTATTGGCATGTTTTCCAGACGAAATTAAGTTTTAATATAAAAAACTCCCTTTTTCTCCCACAAACGCACACACATACAGTACAGTAAAGACTCACAGTCTTGCGCACGCAGATCAAACACACCCACAGAAACTTCTCAGCACTGCCCTGCGACTTTATCAATAAAGCAGTTTTGCATGACATTTCTCGGCATGAAGGTGGTAACATTGCTGTTTTTAAAGAAGCTAAACTTGCATATTTGCATATTAAAGGCTCAAGCCTCCATTACTAGCTCTAAAATAAAATTACGTTTTTTAATCAGCAACGGGATTCTGCGATAGAGAACATTTTAAATTTCATACGGATTAAGATTCATTTTGTTTGCTGTTTTGTGGTGGTAATAATATATATTAATAGGGGAGGGGGCCCCAAAAAATTATTTTGCCTATGTCACAATAAGAGGTAAATCCAGACCTAAATATGTTAACACGTTTTGTTTGTTTGTTTGCTGTTGTTGTGTAATATACAGTAAGGCTAATTATGTTGTTGCATTTATGACGCCTTTAAAAATACTGAAAATTCATTAAACAATCTGTGTAAAAACAAGTGTTGTGGTGAAAATGTTTATATATATATATA